>NC_041393.1:258217024-258224703 GCF_002162155.2 Triticum dicoccoides
CCCCAAGCACACTATCAATCCCCATCCAAGGTTATATAGAGACCGCTTCTGCTTGTGCTTATCAACACCCCCACATGCACACCACCTTGATCTTCAAGGAGGGCATCAGGAAGAGCGAAGACGACGACCAGACCGCACTAGAGACTGCAGGGCCATTTGGAAGCAGGATGATGTGACAACGGCTGAGTAACTCCCCCCACTCCCTCTCGCTCCCTCCCACACAAAATTATCAATCCCTCAGCCCACAAGATTCCCCTCTAGTCCACGTTCTTTTGAGCTCTGTCATCAAGCCTTTTCTCTCTTCTCCTTCCACATGTACAAAATCTTGATGCACACACATCTCACTCCTTATATTACATGTCTCCATCTTTCTCATAGACCTAACTTCTTCCTCCATATATATATATATATGCTATTTTGTTACCGGTAACAAAATATTATTCTGTTACCCTCGACTCTATAAGGGCCCGATCCACAATTTCCGAAGACCCCGCACCGAACAACCCAAAAAAGTTACAGGCAGTGAGCCTCACTCATTCACTCCCCATGAACCCCGCCGCCTCCCTCTCTCCCACGCCGCGCCGCCCTTGCCTCGCGCCGGCAGCCGCCAAACCCTTGACGGCGGCCTCCTCCCTTCCCCTGCCCTCCGGTCAACTTCCTCTCCGTGCGACGACCTCCTCCCAACCCCGCGCTCCGCCGCCTTCCTACCCGTGCTCCGGCCTCCTTCCTCCCCCGCCTCCGGTAGCCTTCCTCCCCGCGCTCCGGACGCCTTCCTCCCCGCACTCCGGCCTCCTCTCTCCCCTGCCTCCGGTCACCTTCCTCCCCGCGCTTCGGCCGCCTTCCTCCCCGAGATTCGTCCGCCTTCCACACCCGAGATCCAAGCGCCAGTGCCCAACCCCTCCGTTCATGAGCTAGGTGACTGGGACGCCCTCCTCGCCACGGCGTCATTGCTGGGCGTCAGTAGCGGAAACGGGGTGGCGCAGGGACCTTATGGTGCTCGTCTCCGACTACTGTCAAGGTATGCATGCACATCTGTACTTCTGTCAACAACAGACAGCATGGATTGGTATAATGATTTATGTGCGGATTGGTCCTCCCGACCGGCCACCCCGCGCCCCGTCGCCACCCGGCCACCCCGTGCCTCGCTGTCGTTTGGGCCATCCCGCATCCCATTGCCGCCTTGCCACCCTGCGTCCCGACAGCGTAGATCGGGAGGTGTGCGAGAAGTGGTGGTTCCGGCGTGTTGGTGCGGCGACCGTCCCGGGGTGGAGCACCTCCGCCTCTAGCCACCGACGTCAGATTGTGGGAGGTTCTGCTCGCCGTCGGGTGGCACCGCCTCTAGCAGTTTGACAAGGGCGCGTCCCTCAGTACTACGATGACAAGGAAGACAACTGCCCTCTTTGTGACCTGCTGCTATTCCCCATCTTGCACTGGCGGACTGATGACGCGGGAGCCGCCCTCTTCGCTACAACCCCACGTGGATCTCTCTCTTTCTCCTCTCTTAAATTCGTTGAAAAAGTTGGTTGCTTGTTCTTGTTGTGTCATGAATACCCTCAACTTGTTTGATATTATTCCTATGAGAAAACTGATCCATAGCAGTTTTTGTTCCAGAGTTGTTCAAAGTTCAGACTTACGTTTTGTGAAGGCAAGGACAAGGAGAAGCCTATAGATAACAGTTTGTGTGGAGCTTGGCCAGTTCCTCTGTTCATGTGTGAGCTTGCTCAGTTCGTCCATTTATCTCTGTTCAGTTCATGTAGAGGATCCCTCGAATTCACCTCCTCTCATTCTTTATCAACAAATGATTTTCACTATTTGCAACAAATTACAGTATGAGAGTGGGAGTTTTATGTTGTACTATCTGCCTGCACAATGCATTTTGTAGTGTTGGTAGTTGTAGAGATTTGTTTGTGTTAAAAACTGGTTTTATGTATTTTGTAGTGTCGATACTTAAGTAGAACATTAGTTCAAATCTTCAAATTTTATATAGTTCAAGTACATAAGGAACATAAGGAACTTTAGTTAGTTTCTTGAATTTCAACTCCTTCAGTTTTTGTTCTTAACCAGTTTTTGTTCAAGTATATAAGGACCGACGCCCTTAGTTTCAAAAAGGAGCTCCCTTAGTTTCAGTAGATGTGGAGATTGGTAAAATCTAAAGTTCAACTATTCTGATGGGGCACTTCATAAAGCAAAGAAAAAATAAAGCAGAGCAAAAGTGAAGAAAAAGAAAAAGAAAACCAAAGTGGTCCTGAGAAGAAAATGCCTACTGTCCAGTAATACATTCTCTCGTTAGTATATTGTTATTTGTTCATGAGAATAACAAAACAGTGGTACAATACATATTACGTGAGCTGTTCATATAAAAAATGCCTTGTGTAACATCAGTTCTAACTTTTATAGCATGATAAATGATTAGAAGTCAATCCGAATTCATTTTGATCCATTCTCTTGTGATTTTAGGCTGAACTCCAATACTTGCATCCGCCACCCCAACGCCGACGTGTTCCCTCAGTGCTCTCTCGACAAAATCCAATAGTACATGATCTCCGGTGTGCCAAGTATTGCCTGCAGCGATGCCTGCATCATGGCCCATTGAGGAGATCTTATGTATTCCACATAGAAGAAATATTGTCAGTTCGTGAATAGAGAATTTATGTACCAGACTTAATATTAGTTCGGTGCGTATTCTATCTTCAGTCCATGAAAAATCATAGAATAGTTGGTGCGTGTGCACAAATATCATCAGTGCAAGTTTCAAAATTCTGCAACTTTAGATATATCACCTGAAATAAGTAATGGTTTGCAGCGAGTTTCTTCAAAATTCTGTAAAGTTTAGATATATCACCTAAATATTGTCAGTGCAAGTTTTGAAATTCTGTAAGTTTATATATCATAAAGAAAAATCGATGAGTCACCATCTGCTTTATATTCATGTTCTCTGCAGCACAAGTAGCAAATGGGACTGACTGGGAGTGATCCCTGAACCATTTCATTAAAGTCCATGGTTTCCAACAATGCTAATGCTACTAGAAAGGAGCTGGAGGCGATGAAGCCTCCGTGGCTTCTCCAATTAGCATGTTTGGCCAGTCCTGAAGCGCCTCCTCAAGCTCTTCGACGATGACTAGGCACCCATCAAGGACGAGAGCTACCACATTTAGTCTAGTTTCTTATTTTAGTTTAGTACAATAACTAATTTTTGTTCTGACAAGTTCTTATTAACATTCTTCTATACAACATCAGGGAGAAGGTGCCTGAGACCCATCATGTCCTCTATACAGATTCAGAGTTTAACAAATCAATGGAAGTTTGTTCTCAAAACTGAAATTGTTCTACATGTACTGATAGTTTTTTATCTCCTATGTCTGGACTTTGTTTTGTTAGGTAGTCAGTCGAGGACCAGATGGGTATGACTGCAACTGGGTTTGTTTTGTGATGTCTTTGCAACAGGTAGTCATGCTAATTAAATTCAGAAATGTGTTGTATGTCTCTAATCTTTGCAGCTTCATGGTGTAGGATAAAAGAATGGCATTAGCCTAACAAAAACTATGATCTGCCTCACAATTTCTTCTAATTCTAAAGTAGCACTGGATCGAACGGGAAATTCTAACAACTTTGCGGATGTCTGGGTATGTATTTGTATAAACTGTCAACTGAAGACAGCTTGGTTCCTTTCAAAAAGACTGAAAATATCTTACTAGATAGTAATGTTTATACTTGTGGTGGACTATGGATCTTTACAGTTAAATGAACGGATTTATTTGTTGAAGAAAAAGTGATATTGGTAACTATGTGACATATATGCAAACCCAAGTTGGCATAGTGGAATATAGATGGACACAATATTATCCATCTCTATTTAGCTTGTCATAAAAATGAAATTATTTGCTAACTAGCTATTTCTTTTACTGCCAATTTTCTTAGCTTTTTATCTTATCCTTTTTGGAATATTACTTCTACATGCCAAGAGAATATGCAGTATATAAGTTTTACATGTAGATCTTCCTGATGTTATATCATGCATTATTTATACAGATCTTATTATTTCCGGTTCAAGAGACGGCTCTTTTGCCATTTGGGATCTAAGATGTGACCCCAAAACCCCAAATGGTCATGGTGAAGCATGACTCATGTATGTTATCTAATGGCTACTGCAATATAAATGCTCCTTTTAATTGTAGTCATCAAATATCCATAGCAATATAGCATCTTTGATTGAATTCAGCTGTTTTACATGTTAGATCTTCTGCTGTTGTCAAAGAAGCACACAGTCCCACTCGAAGGAATCGGACAAGGTCTCGAGCAAAGGTATTGAATCTACATAGAATCCTTTTGCTGGTAACTATACTCTCCCTTGGGTTCATTTGCTGATATTGGTCATCTTTGGGGAGCTTCGATGAGCATCACATCAATTCTGTATCTGAAAGACGATATCTCCATTGATACATCTGGTGCTGCTGACAAGTAAGGCATTTCCCCATCCAATATATTATGCACTTACTACCTAAGTTCGTATAGTTTATATGTCTAATTATGCAGCTACTGGTGTCTTTCAATTATGAACATACCACTTCTAACACAGTGCACCACTTTTGTAGCTTGTTTTTATTTAACTCTTAAAATGTATGCATCTTGTACTTACAATAACTATCTGCCAGCATTGTGAAAGTTTGGGATACACGGAACCTTAAAGAGCCTGTCTACAACAAAACCTCTCAATCAACAGCATAACCTATGGTAAGCAAGCAGCTTGCAATTACAAGAGAATATTTTTGTAGTTCTGTTTTAAGACTGACCGATCCTTTCATCCAGAAGGAGGGGGTGATAGATGGTATCTCTTGCTTGTCTCAAGAGTCATATGGTGCTTATATTGCCGCGTCATGCATGGATCACAGGTGAGCATAACATTTGACCACTATACAGAACTGCAAAGAACTGATGTCACTGGAGGGGATTGCTTCTGACTTCATAAGATTTCCAGTTCCAGGATCTATCTTTATAGTACTTTCCACATGGACAAGGGTCCAATAAAGACTTACACTGCCAGCAAAATAGAGTCTTTCTTTGTCAAATAAGGTGAGTGGCCAACTGGTTCAGCCTTCTCTTCCAGCTGTATATTCTTAGTTTCTTTCATGTGTTTTATTTAACACTTGCTTTGGTGCTTGAATGCAGTCTGCTATTAGTCCTGATGGTACTCATACTTTAGGTGGCTCGAGCGATGGGAACGTGTACCTCATACTCGTATATTTGTAGCCTTATAATTTGTGTATGTATTAGTGCAAAATGTATTGTACCTATTTGCTTATAAATGATCCTTAGGCCTATCTTCTCACAAAACATGTGTGTACGAATTCTGTTTTAGGCTATAACTCTGCTCAAACAAATTTGCAAAAAAAATCGTAACAGTAAAGGTTCGAAGGAAAAAAGCTACTTGACAAATGGAAAAAACGACAATGGATTTATATTATGTTAATCACCGGTGTGCTCTTGTTTATCAGTTCATGTGTGCTCCTGTTATAAGGTCGTGTGTCAACTTGTTATCAATTTTGTGTGTGTGTGAATTGGTAAACCAAGTGTAGCTGCTGCAGAAAAAAGGCATGGGATGTGCTGCCCTCAGTTCTCTCTCGACAAATCCAGTAGTGCAGGTTCTCTGGTGCGCCAAGTATTGCCGGCAGCGATGCTTGCATCATGGCCCATTGAGAAGATGCAATTTTCCTGGTTTTCACTGACAACATGGATTTTAGTTCAGCTACAGAAACCACGCATGTTCAGTGATGATGATACCATAAGTTCGGAGAAGAAACCAAATAAGAACTAAAACAAAAAAAAATTAAAATTCTACAAGTTCAAGTGGTCATCCACACACAGTAATTCAAGTTGGTAAAAGTTTAAAATGGTAAAAAGTTCAAGTTGCAAAACAAGAGAAATCTAGAACATGCGTTGCAAAAAAATAAATTTTTTGTCTATGATGATATGATTGTTACTTCTTCAAAGAAGGTATACATGACCGTTTGGTGTGCATGCAAGAATGAAAGAAATGGTTTACATAAAAAACAATTAATCAGTACAAATTAAAAACAATGATCAGTTCAAAATGAAAAAAATGGTTAGTTTGAATATAAAAATCAATTTGAAGTAAAAGCCATGATTAGATTGAATTCTAAAAAATGAATGATCATTTCAAATTAGAGAGATTAATCAGTTTGGGTTAAAAAAGTTGGGTATATGTCCTACTATTTGCTAGCTTTGGCATTGATTAAAAAAAGTTGTAAGTTCAACAAGACATCCCAGATGAGGTTGGGAAAAAAGCTCAAACAAAAAGAAAGCCATGGAAAATCAAATGGTAAAAAGTTCAAGTAGTAAATTGAGAGAAGTCCAAAGCACCGTTGCAAAAAAATGTTGAGTTAAAAAAAGACACAAAACATTTCTTTTTGAAAAAAAAGTCATTCAGTTCAACGACAGACACTCCAGTTCGGGAGTAGTAAGTACCTCAGTACGAGTTAAAAACGGCGGTCCGTTCGGAATAAAATAAATGGCAGAAATTCAAATTGTAAAAATTCAAGCAAAAAAGAAACCCCATGAAAATCCTGCTTAGTAAGTACCTCAGTACAAGTCGTCAACGGAGAGAAGTTCAGAACAACGTTGTCAAAAAAATGTTGAGTTAAAAAAAAGAAACAAAACAAACACATTTTGTTTTTGAATAAAAATATCATTCACTTCGATGATACAAACCATACAAGTACAGGGGCGACGATACAGTACACCGTTGAAAACTTACGAGAAAAATATTACCCAAAAAACAGAGCAAAGTCTAGTTAGTGAAAACACGCTCAGTACAAACCCATGCAAGCATCAGTACAAGTACCATTTTTCGGAACCATTCAAAATTACTCTACGAAAAATAAATCAGTACAAACATACACATATATCAGTACGACTACTCTGTTTTTCAGACAAGAAAACAGCAGGATCCGTCATGTTGTATTCAAAATTACTCTTAAACGGTTGCGAAGTAGAGAAAACATTCAACATGACTAAGTTTCGCATTTTCGATAGCTATCCAACGGTATATTATTTGCCATATTTCGACAAACTTCTAAAAAAACGCGTTTAAAATCAAATTTGATTGTACTCGAATTCGTTTTTAAACTGTAAGGAATTAGAAAAACATTTCTATACGAAACAGTTGCGCATTTTCAATAGCTTTCCAACGCCTTATCATTTGCGTCAATCCGACAAACCGTTTGCAAAAAATTGCGAAAATACTTTTCACCCAGAATTTCACCGTTTTTCAAATTACTTTTAAATCATATAGAATTAGAAAAAACAATACATATATGGAAGATCCGGATTTGCACCAGCTTTTCAACGCCATCTTATTTGCTCAATTCTGACAA
The DNA here is from genome assembly GCF_002162155.2 of Triticum dicoccoides. NCBI lineage: Eukaryota > Viridiplantae > Streptophyta > Magnoliopsida > Poales > Poaceae > Triticum > Triticum dicoccoides. The sequence continues at coordinate 258,224,416 of NC_041393.1, forward strand.
ACGGTTTGAAAATTGTGTCCAAAATACGATTCACGTTTTCGGTTTTGAAAAAAACGGTTTTTTCAAAACTGCTCTTAAACCATAATGATTTTGCAAAAATGTTCAATATACTTGAAATATGGTTGTCAAGAGCTTTCCAACGATATATTACACGCCCCATTCCGACAAAAAAATTATAAAAAGTTTTTGAACTAAAGAAGACGATATTTTAAACACAACTGAAAGCATCAGTTCAACCACTTTGAAAACAACAGTACAACCACCTGAAACCGTCAGTTCAAAAAGGGT
>NC_041393.1:258225065-258227779 GCF_002162155.2 Triticum dicoccoides
TTTCTCTCCTACTCTCTCGCCCACATATATACAACCTTTCCCGTCCTCTTTCTCTTTCTTCCACTAGGTGTATATCATTCGTGTTGAGTGCTTACATCTCTCTCCCGCCATTGGTCCATCGTCACAAACTCTCTACATTTAATTAACACACTGGGATGTGTTCTGAAAATTGCTTTAGACTCGATCATGCAGAGTTGTGGTTGATTTTGTTGCATCCAACAAATTAAAAACTATGAAATGCATTTAGATTTTCATTTGAGTTGGATTATGTGAGTTTGAGCATATTGTGAAGTACTATAGAGCTGGTATTCATCTTGGAATTCAACAACGATTCTAAATATTGAATTGTATAAACCACTACATTCGAATTCAGTAGCTTACTATATTTATTTCACAATTACAACAAATAATTAAAGCCAGAATAAACTAAGAAAATAGATGTGTACTGCCTCTGTTTTTATTGAAGTCCTCGTATTAGCATTGGTCGAAGTCAAGTTTTGTAAACTCTGACAAAGTTTTTTATTAGCATTAAGTCCTCGTATTACCATTAGGTTCATTATTGAATGTAATTTCACATTATATACATTTGTTATGCTAAATGTTTATATTTTTTTCTATAAACTTGGTCAAACTATAGGAAGTCTGGCTTCAGACAAACCTAATATGTAGAGTAAATAAAAACAGAGGGAGTACAGTACTCCTAGCTAGTCAGCCCAATCACCCAACACACCAGAAAGGGAGTAGGGAGTAGTACAGTGTTACAAGTTTTCTGGTTGGTGGCAGAATCTCCCGCTTCCATCGAGATATCCCGCGACTCAGATTCGACCAATGCAAAGTTACCATCATACACTTGGTCGAACAGGCCGACGGATCCTGGTTGGTCGGGGGCTGTTTTGGTAACTTCACGTTCACCCACCAATCCAACCCCACCCCAGCAGCAAGATTACTCCTAATTACTCCCCATTTTCTATCCCACCACAAAATAGACTTCTCCACGGCACCGTAGCACCTTCGTGCCCCTCCCCTTCTTCATCGATGCACTCGTCCACCGCAGGGCATCTGCCTCATCAACGACGTCGTACGACGCACTCGAGCCGATCCGCCGTCACTGTCATACACAGAGCCGCTTCCCCGGCACCGTCTTCCTTGGTCTCCGATCTGCTTCCCGGAAGCGGATGCCAAGCGCAGCAACAACACCGTGATCGACAATGAACTTACTCCCGTTGCCGACCATGATGCACAGACGCTGCCGCGACCTTCGTACTACTCCTCGATAGGTAATGTGTATATTGCTACTCTTAGCAGTTCATGTGTAGTTTCGGTTATGTTCATACCTACCCTTCAAATTTCCTTGCTGCTATTGTTTTGGTAAAAGTAAATGGTTAAAGCTTGCATTGTCCAACAGAATATCATCTTGTAATTGTGCGTCACTCCTATATTGCGTTGTGCTTGTGTAGGTTCTTCATGTGTAAGCAGTAGTGTTGCAAATGATGGAAACTATTTTAGAATAGCAGGGAGATGATGCCATTGTTCTATTCACTCGAAATGAAACCACAATGTAGTTCTAGAAAATTTGAAGAGCCACATAGTAGGATATTAAAAATCACTTGTGCTAACATGGCAGATGAGTGCTTTAATGTTTCCCACAAGATGCGTGAGTATTACTGTATTTTTCTTGCCATGTTGAGATTTTAAAACTAAGAATGCAAATATGCAGAGGAGCAATGAAGACCAAATACGGGATGTTGGCGACATCTTTAGGGAATGTCACAAGTTAAAGAGGAGCTGCATTGAACCTGTAAAACGAGCTTTGGTAAGTAGTAACAACTTTTCAATTACTTTGACATTGAGAACCTAACTAGCAGTGGTGGATGTTTTGTCAGTCCTTGATGGTTTTGTTAATGAAATAAGAGGTAGCCCCCTCTTTTGATCATTTTTAAAAACTTTAACATGGTATGTGTCTGGGAGCAGTAGTGAACACAGGACCAGGCCAGGGCCCCGAGCCCAGAACAGCGTCAAACCATGTTGTCTACTTGGCTATGGTTCTTACCATGCAATCCAGCAGTGTGGTAGATTATTAAAGAATAATAGGCGAGACAAGCAATTTCCTGTACACTTGATTAGGCCCTCAATCATTTGTAGGATCTCAATTTACTCAGTGGACCCACCATGCCTTAGGATGAACCTTTGGTAATTTGGTGTTGAAGTTACACTACAAAAAAAGACGCATCCGTGACATTTTGGGCCGAACAAAATTCTTTTCTGTCATACATATGACACTTCTATGACGATAACTGTGACAAAACCCGGTATCATCATAGATGTGGTGGGCTCCTACTTCTATGACAAAAAATAATGACAGAAAATGGGCTTTTCATCCTAGGCGGGCCAAAGACGCAGCTGCATGACATTCTTTGGGCCGTCCATGACAGAAAAAACCATGGTAGAAGAGAGGGGGAGGAAAATTTCGAGGAGTTTCCGGTTACGGTGGGAGGTCGGGGCCCGAGCGAGATGTGCGTTTCTCTCATGTGTGCGAGGCGTTGGTTCTAACTGAACCCGAGCGAGGCGTTGGGCTCTAACTGAACCCAAGCGATTGCACTGTAGGCTACGCGTTACTGACCCCGAGCGATCGATCGATGGCTGTTAACTGAACCCGATCGAGCGATTCCTTTGCTACTGCTGCTAACTGAAGCCGATCGATTGGATGAACAGTG
>NC_041393.1:258228009-258297413 GCF_002162155.2 Triticum dicoccoides
TGGTGTGGAGGGCTAGATGAACAGTAGACGGTGGAGGGGTGCCCGTGGAGGGGTGGTTGAAGAGGACCCCGTGGTGTGGAGGGCTGGATGAATAGTAGACGGTGGAGGGGTGGTTGAATAGTAGCCGGTAGAGTAGCGCGTGGTGGAGGCTGGATGAACAAGAGCCCGTGAGGCTGGAGGAGGTCGACGGTGGAGATGAACAGTATCCCGTGGAGTCCCGTTTTGCGGTATGCCACACCTCTCCCGATGAACAGGACCCCCGTTTCGACTGTAGCGCTCCAACACAAGTCCGTTTCGTCCGTTTTGCGGTACACCACACCCCTCCCGATCAACAGGACCCCTGTTTCGACTGTAGGAGGTCTGTTTCGTCCGTTTTGCGGTACGCCACACCCCTCCTGATCAACAGGACCCACGTTTTGACTGTAGGACGTCTGTTTCCTCCATTTTGCGGTACGCCACACCCGTCCCGATCAACAGGACCCTGTTCCGAACGTAGGAGGTCTGTTTCCTCCGTTTTGCGGTACGCCAGGCCTTGTTTCCATTGCCTGTTCCGTCCAAGCCCTCCCGATGAACACGACCACGCATTCCGTTCCGACCCAGCCGGTTGGCTCCCATGCGTTCCGTTGCCTCCCTATGAACACGACGCATTCTGTTGCCTCCCCATGAGCACGACACATTCTGTTGCCTCCCCATGAACATGACGCATTCCGTTGCCTCCCCATGAACACGACGATGATGCTGTCTCTCCATTCTGACCCAGCCATGTACACGAGCCCTCGCCGTATGTATGCGCGAGTAGGCGTTCGAGACCCGCCCGTATGTACACATACGTGGCCGTATTTTCTTTCTTGCACCCTGGCCGCTGTACGTACGTGTACATGCTACGTGCGCGCCTCTACTACGACACCTGCACGCCTCTACATCCACGAGTATATATGTACATACACGTTCGCGACCAGAATGACAACGCTACGTACGCTTCGACCAGGTGGGTCCAGACTGTCAGGCACTTTCTTGCATACGAAGATGTAGCTGGTGGGTCCCAGCAGTCAGGGGGGCGAATCATTTTCTTTGCTCGGACGCACTTCCTTGCGTGCGAAGATGTAGCTGGTGGGTCCCAGCAGTCAGGGGGGCGAATCGGTTTTTTTTCCCGCACGCACTTCCTTGCATGCGAAGGTGTAGCTGGTGGGTCCCTGCAGTTAGGGCGGAAACTTTTTTCGCGAAATACGGTGGCTCGTCCGGTGGGTCCCTGCTGTTAGGTGGAGGAATGATTATTTTCCGCGTAATAAGGAGGCACTTCCTTGCTGGGGCCGTGGACCCAACTGTCAGCCTCTCCACGTACAGTCCACATCCGATGGAAGTCGTTCCTTGACCACGTTGACCACGCCACGCCGAGAGCACCAGGGCGGTGGACAATAGCGAGGCCTAGGAAGGGGACGATGCGGAGCCGGTGAAGACGCGGAAGTGGATGCCCACGCGGAGAGGAGTATGAGGGTTCACTCGTTCGGCTGCGATGTGAGGCTGTGGTCGCCGCAGGGCCGGGCCAACGGTGGGAATAGTAGGGGGCGGTGAGGCCTCCGTGACAGCACAGCTGGCCATGGGAGGCAGGAGCAGGCGTCATGACTGGCGCTGCTTTGGGCGGCTGGAGCAAGAAGACCAGAGGTTGAAGAAGCACTACGGCCGTTGGATCGACATCGTACGGTAACTGGAGCTAGAATCGTTCATATTGATTGAGTTGACAAAGCCCTCCGTCCCCGTCAACTTAGTAGGCCCACAAGTCAGCCTCCCACCAAGGTGGGTCCCAGCTAGCAGGGGGAGTATTCATTTTTTTTTGTGCGTAATAAGGAGGCACTTCCGGTGGGTCCGAGCTGACAATAGGGGGAATGTTTTTTTTGCGAAATACGGTGGCCTGTCCGATGGGTCCCAGCAGTCAGGGGGGAAACGTTTTTTCGCGAAATAAGGTGGCCCATCCGGTGGGTCCCTGCTGTCATGTGGAGGAATAATTATTTTGCGCATAATAAGGAGGCACTTCCTTGCGGCCGCCGTGGACCCAGCTGTCAGCCTCTCCACGTACAGTACTCTTCCGATGGAAGTCGGTCGTTGACCATGTTGACCATGCCGCGGCGAGAGCACCAGGGCGGTGGACGACAGCGAGGCCTAGGAAGGGGACGACGCGGAGCCGAGGAAGACGCAAAGTGGAAGCCCGTGCGGAGAGGAGTAGGAGGGTTCAATGGTTCGGCTGCGGTGTGAGGCTGTCGTCGCCGCAGAATAATAGGGGGTGTGGGTGAGTGGAGGGATGGCATGTCCAGCGGTGGGAGTAGTATGGGGGCGGTGAGGCCTCCGCGGCAGCATAGCCGACCACGGGAGGCAGGAGCAGGCGACACGATCTGCGCTGCTTTGGGCAGCTGGACCAAGAAGACCAGAGGTTGAAGAAGCACTACGGCCGTTGGATGGACATTGTATGGTCACTGAAGCTAGAATCGTTTATATTGACTAAGTTGACAAAGCCCTTGGTACGCTCCAACTTAGTAGGCCCACAGGTCAGCCTCCGAAACGGTGCGCCCCAGATGTCAGGGGGAGGAATCATTTCTTGGGCGGCCGAAGCTGAGAATATCCGAGATTGAAGAAGAAGCACGACATCCGTTGGATAGACATCCAAGGGCCAGTGCTGCTAGAACCGTGTGTTGACTATAGTAAGTTGACAAAGCCTTGCATATGCATCAACTTATTTTTTTTAGGGGACGCGTCACTTAGTAGGCCCACAAGTGTGTGGCAGAGAACTTATAGCCCATTTGCGCTTTGTAAGAATGTACAGTCCATTTTTGAATTCTAATGGAATTTACAACAGCCCATTTACAGTTTGTTAAAAGTACATCCCATTTTCTAGCTAGGACAATGATTAATAATTTCAACCAACCATTGAAGACAGAATTCAATAAAATTTCCCACATTTTGATGGGATGCGAAATATTTATATCTCGAAATTTCTAGTCAGATTAAATATAAATTTGTATTACGTAAAAATCCAATGAAACATTGCACGCGCAACAAGGAAAATTTAAGATTTTCAAAATCCATAAATAATATTTTATAAACTAATTTCGTGTTTGGTGCATTTTTTTATAGTTACTGCCCAGTTTTTATAATTACATCCCATTTATTATTTTTAAAGCCCATTTTCCTATTAAGCCTAATGCATCCCTCCTAGGAAAGATTTGCAGCCCAGCGGGGCAGAGAATAACAAGTTGACCTTGCCTGGGTATTCCTTAAAAAGACGTATAGCTGGGCTAGCCATTTTCATCTTGAAAAAATTAGTATCTGGGCTGGATATCTGGCCTGGGCTAGACGGGCCACAGCCCGCCCAGTTAATACCCTGCTCTCCTCTGAACAACGATGAAATCATCGCCAAGAAAAACTCTGCGGTGCTCATGCCTCAAAAACACAAATACTTCTCGAGCTGCTTGGTCCCAGCTGTCAGCCGCACCTTGTGCAATTATCTCGTTTATATTGACTACATAGGTTGACAATGGTGTGGGACCGTGATGTCGGGAAACCAGGAGAAAGCAAAGAAAAATAGTTGTACATAATAAGGAGGCACTTGCGTACGTACGGCTATGGCCCTAGTGGGTCCCTAGTGTCATCCAGTCAAAATAAAGTCATCTCCTGAATCCTCATGTTCGTTGACGATGTTAACAATGCTCGACGTCACGGCGAGCGCAACAACTCGAAGGACAACTGAGAGGGCCTCGCGGGCCCTACGGATGGTCTGATACAATGCCCGCTGCTCATTCAGTGAGCCAGGATCATCGGACACCTATGAGCACCTTCGAGAAACTGAGACGGCATGAAACAGTAAGGCCGCGCTTGTGAGCTCTGGTTTATTTCAAACCTGTATTAACGCGTAAAATACAGGCGTAATGAAACCGAGGGCCCGAGGTCTGTAAGTAAAATCGGCGGGTTACGCATGTAATTTGAGAGACCAGTGTATATTTTATGAGCACTGCTATATGGATGACATTACCAGACGATACATGCATGGCGTGCATATCATGCCATCCATGGGCATGGCTGAAATAGCAGCTAACGGCTGGATTAGCAATCGTCCGAGTGTCGTTCAGTGTTTTTATCGTGTGTGAAGTACTTCTGATATTTTACTAGTCGAAATCGGCCAACCAAGCGCCTTCGCCCGAGACCATCTGCTTTAATTTACAAGCGTCAGTTTTACAAGCGGTTTTCGTTGGAGAACGACGATCCAATCACGGCCTAATATCATGAGTTGGTCGGAAGATCATATGGTTTCACGTCTAACCTACCCGACTTGTCGTATAGGCTATGAATGAAACATCAGATGATGAACTTCGTAAGCACGTAAACAACAGAAGAGGATGATCTTCTTAACAAGAAAGTCACTGGCATTAGATCGACATGCAAAACAATACGAAGCATTATTCTCAGGAGGCACGGTGAACAGCTCGTGATGCCGCATGCCACAACATTCCAAGCTCAACTTTTCAATCGAACACAAGGCCTGGCATTACATAGACAATATTCAGAACAAACTCTTAACACAGGAAAATCTCAGCAAAGTAACTATTTACTTCTAAACTGAACACAGGAATAGGAAAAAACTCTCGACGCTGCTCACAGCAAGGGCGTCCCACTCAAAAATATTAAATGCATGTCTTCTGGCTAACATCAATGAGCAAATTTTGACAAGGTTTTCCAATTCCAATAATTTAAACTAAGTCTTCTTGCTAACATCAATGATTAAACTTTGACAAGCTTTTCCCATTCAAAATATGTAATGCCTATGATCATGGAGTCCTGTCGTAGCTTCTTGTACTTGTTTGGGCACTTTTTGCCCAGGGCACTAAACATGTTGTTAAATTGCCAATGGTCTCTGTAGACTGGTCATGTCACCGATGTCTAATAATACTCTGTAAAGCTTCTCGGTCATTCCTTCTATACTGTAGCGCAAATAGTGACTACTTCTTTCTGCAAAGTGGAACGACCAAGTGGACCCAGTAATGCAGCAGTTTGCCTTGGACACATTGGCTCCTTTTGTGCAGTTCAACTAAAATCAAAGTCGGAATAAAACTGAGGTTTAATTTTGATATCCCTGTAAGCAACAATAGGTATAAGGGAAACAATTACTGAGAAATAACGGTTGATGACTTGTACTCCTAGAAGAAAAGCATCTACTGATCTACTTTATCTTAATGGGAAACAAAGTAGGAGAGTAGAAATTCTCCATCAGTGTGATTCATTCATATTAACTGAGACATTATCTTAACAATGCCTTGTTTCAACATGTATAAAGAACGACAAAGTAGAAAAGTACCATTCCTAAAACAATGCAACTAATTCATTTTAACAGAGACATTATCTTAACAATACCTTGGTTAAATATGTAGAAAGAACTACAAAGCAGGATAGTACCATTCCTAACAAGTGTTGTAGTTTTGAACTAAGATTCAGTAGTTAATTAATTCTGAGACTGGCATTGTTTAATTTTACCAGCGGAATTAGATTAACGAAAAGCATAAACAGTTCCAGGGGAGAGTGGGTGCAACAACAGTATGTGCTTCCATCTACTTATAAAGGGGGTGATGCAGAGTTTGTTGTAACAAAGCAACAAGCATCATGTCTGGGTTGCTCCCATTTTTGTTCACTGCTTAATGGGAAAAGACAGCAATACAATAGCTTCAATTCAACATTTATTGAAAAAGTACCAATACAAGTAGCACAACATCTCAAAGCACACTACACAATCATGTGGATGAATACCTATACTGACCTTTCATGAGACAGACAAGATAAAATACGAATCTGCCAACACCAATAGGAAATACAATCTTGTTTTGTGCAGTTGCACTGAAATAAAGCAAAGTGTTTCGCGTAGCGAAGCAAAATGTCGCAATAGCAACAAGTTGAATAGATATCCCTGTTTAAACAGAGGCAAAAAAGGAATCAATTACTGGCTAATAAAGGAGGATGAAACATGCGGCCACAAAAATGGTAATCCCGCCAATCCCTAACAAGTGTTGCAGTTTTGAAATAAGATAAGGTAGTTAATTCTGAGAGTGGCATTAATTACTGGCTTATAAAAGGGGTGATGCTGAATTTGTTGTAACAAAGCAACAAGCATCATGTCTGGGTTGGTCCCATTTTTGTTCACTACTTAATGGGAAAAGACAGCAATACAATAGCTTCAATTCAACATTTATTTAAAACAGTACCAAAACAAGTAGCACAACATCTCAAAGCACACTGCACATCATGTGGTTGAGACCAAGATTTGAAACAAATCGCCACGAAGACTGGAAACAAATCTCGATCTCCTTTTGTGCAGTTCCACCAAAATTAAGCAAAGTCACCAGTGTGACATTCAAGTTAAACTGCACAAAACACTCGTAAAACATAAGTGTTTCGAGTAGCGAAGCAAAATGTCGCAATAGCAACAAGTTGAATCGATACCCCTGTTTAAACAGAGGCAAAAAAGGAATCCATTACTTACCGATAAAGGAGGATGAAACAAACGGTGACAGAAAGAAGCATCTAACTTATCTTGGATGGGAAACAAAGTAGGATAGTAGCATTTCTAAAATGGTTGCATTGATTCATATTAACAGAGACATTCTCTTGAAACAACATTCGTTAAAAAATGTACTTTACTTTTAACAGTGGCATTGCTTCAATTTCCCGGCGGCATTCTTAGATTAACAATAGCAAAATAGATGTATGGGACATGCTAGCACCATGTGCATCCACACGTATAAATGGGTGATGCAGAGTATGTAGCCAAGCAGCATATCTGTGTTGGTCCCATATTTGTTCTCTTTGAACTTTTTTCCTATGTGAGGGCAGAAAATCTAGTCCTGCACAAACTACCCGACCCCCCTAGTTTCTTTCCCTTTTCAACAAAGAGATCGGTTCCTTACAGATGTGTGTACTGGGTTACCCCCTTTTGCCCTTTTCGACCAACAAAGCGGCTGGATAGCCAGTCTATACTACTTTTCCTCCCTCCTTTCCTCATTGAACCACGTCCTAGATTCATGCTCCACCCCACCGCACCCTTCTTTCCTCTTTGAACCAAGACCTAGATTCCACTACAGATTGAAAAAGATCCACATGCAGCTAGAGCAACGACGGTTTCAAAGAAACTTATACCTTAGGGTCATCGGGATGCGGCAAGGCGTGCGGCGAGAGGCCAGATCTGCCCACACTATGTACGGCAGCAAGGAAAAAGGGGTCGGTGGCCCTCTCGCACAGGCGCTGGGTGAAAGAGAACAGCGCAACCGGCAGTGGATTGCCTCCCTCGCCGAAGGCGACAGATTGAACGTTGCACCTCCTCCCCTTCCTAGTGCGACGGGATACGGACGACTCCTTCACCAGCTGTGAAGGGGGAGAGAGAGACAAGAGGCCAACGTAGTCTTGTTTAGATCTGGTGAAGAGAGGGTGAGAGACTGTGAATATAGCAAACCCTAGCAAATGAACGTTGAGCCTCCAGCGTGTAACATATATGTAGTGCGGCAAGCGTGTGGAGGGTGCAAACCCTAGCGAACAAGCGCTGAGGCTCCCGCTTATATATATATATACTACTGTATTACGGACTGAGCTGCGGTGGCTTCACTGCACCTGCTTTTGGCTGTATGACAGGTGAGCCAGCCACATTTTGGGCCCACCTATCATAAACCCAAAGGCAGGTGCACTAAGTCAATGAAGTTGCGTCCATATAGTACTCTCGTGTATACGACTAATATATAGTGTAGTGGTTTTCTTATTCTCTCCATAACAATCATTTTAAATTGTGTAAGTACGAAACGAAACTCTTTATTTAATGTACAGTGAAGAAAACTAGTACTACTTCCGATGAACTAACGATCCACGCCCACGCGTCCTGGTCGCACTTCCTGTCCTTCACGTGTGGTACACTACCCTCCCTTAAGTGAACAACCACACATGCGCCAAATTATCGGAAACGTCTGAGAGTGTGTACAAATATAGAATTTTAATTGTAATTATCGGAAAGGTTTGAGAGTATTAGAAAGTTTGACTTCAGTCAAATCTAATATGCGGAGTAAATAAAAATGGAGGGCTACTACGTCCATCCGGGTTTTTAGTCCACACCATTTTTTAAATCAAAGTTAATAGCTGGACAAATAAAATTACGAGGGAGCTGGAGACAAAGTTGTGAGAAGGCTGAGAAATCAATACAAAACTTATGCTCTTAGTAGCAACGTCGATCCTTCTTCGAGGAAACATTTGGTTCATAGCCAATTGTGTGATAAAATTGCACCAACGTGAAAGACGACTGCGTCTCCAACGCAACCAAGGTGAACTGGCAAAGGATATCATCTTTGTGCGTAACAAGCAAAGAGCACTAATGGAAGACAACTTGTTTTTCATTGAAAATCGATCAGCTTCACCAGCCGATGCAACCATGAGGCGCAAACCATTAGCATCGATAGGTCATCGTAGTGATGCATCATCCATTTGGCATCAAGTTTGGGTAAGGCACCTATGAAGTTCGACAAATCCTCATTGTGGTTTGTTTCTTCTCAGTAATCAAGCTCGAGGAAGGAAGAACCACGTGGCAGAGGACACTGAGGCGGAACAACAATGGCCATCCAATTTTGTGCAGTTCCACTAAAATTGAGGAAGACATGCCCAGGTATGGAGACACACATCGCTGTTTCCAAAAATATAAAAAAGGGTTAGCAACGACATCTGAATTCTCAATGAGAATTAATGAAAGGTACACCAACAAACAGAAGCATCATAATTATCTTAATTGGAACTAAACCAAGATACCCGAGAAAAAAATCATTTCTTCATTTAACCAGTGATAGTACTACCACCATATGGACAATGACCGCACAACCACCATGTACTTTTTGTCGAAACAACATGTATACCTCCACCGAGGCATAAATCAGCACAACTTTTCGAGTGGCATTTCCTCTATAATAGTACTAGTAGCTGATGTTGGACCAGCCGACAAACCCTAGCTACTATGCATGGGTAGCTGGGGAGTAGTCGCGTAGAATAAAACCCGCACACAGCGACTTGGGGAGCTGGACCAGTACAAGAAGTTATACCTCGGGTGGGCGAGATGTAGTTTAGGCGGGCGGGCGGGATCTGCCCACACGACGGCAGCGAACAAGGGCGCGGAGGATCTTCATCCGCACCAGCGCCGGCTCCCAGAGGACGGTGCGCATAGGCTTCCTCCGTCGCTGACGGCGACAACGCCAATGCTGCACCTCCTCACCTCCCGCAGCGGACGGGATTCGGCCGGATCTGTGACCATCGGTGAGGAGAGAGATAGACTGGACATTGTCATCTTGTTTTGATATTGAGAGGGTGAGAGAGCGAGACGCGAGGAACTCTATCAAACAAGAGGCTATAATGGAATAAAAAAAATCTCTCCATAGCAGTGGTTTTAAATAGAATACGCGCGTTCCCGGAAAAAAGAAACGAAAACTGGCGGATAATTTTTTAAGGGTCTGTCCAGGACACATCTAGATGTGACATAGTTATGTCACATCTAAGTTGATGTCCACTATATTTGTGGTCTTTTTTTGTCTTAGTTTTTTTTTCTTGTTGCTACATTATATACTTGTGGGAGCTTAGATGTGATATCCTTAAATAACATCTAGATGTGAATTAGACAAACTGATTTTCTAACGTACCAAGAAAGAAAACTCGATCAATAACACGCCCCCGCTTCCAGGTCGCGAGAGTCGTCGCACACACACACATAGACATAGACATGCATATCCATGTTTACGTAAAATTCCATTTCCATCTCCATCTCCAATCATATTTGTTCAACTGGCACATTATTTATGTTGTTAATTATATACGCAGCAATATTAACATACAACATCTCTTGTTTGCGCACGTCCGGACAGCTGCCACCGCCGGTCCTGACCAACCTGAAGCCTCTTCATCATCCGCGCGTGCTTCCCGCCCGAAACAGTCAGTGCCGCATTCATGCCAGGCCAAAGTGGACGCGACCTCTCACTGGCGCCGACATTGAAGCGGCGCGCCGCCCGAGAGAGCGTCGCCCGCGCCGCTTCCGGGTGCACGCGTCTGCTCCGCGTTCAAAGGTCGCAATAGCCGGCTACAACATGCATTGTAAAAAGTTCTTGGGAGTCCGTGCTACAGCTAGCTGTCCTCCCCAACTCGTCAATCTCTTCCAATAGTGCTAGTACTCCATGGCGCGATCCATCGACAAGAAGGCGGGAAAGTTATCGTATACTCGGTTTGCGGTGAGTGGAATGCCGAGCGACCGTGTGGGGTCGAGCCATGGAGGAGGGTGAGACACGAACATGACAGACTTGATTTAAATGTTGGTTTTGCTCGATGGCGCGATCCAACGAAACGAAACGTCTCCGTTTCTATTTTTCCTCCGAAAAAACGGTAACTTTCCACTCCATTTTCATTCCTATTCCAAGGTTGCCCCATTACAACATTCCATCAAATACAAAGGAAAACTAACAGGCATGCTGATGCATCTCAATGATTCACAGATCATAGCTAATATTTACTTCACAACTAAAGAAAAAAGTTGTGAGAGCGTGTACGAAAGAAAAACTACTGATGGGGTCACTACAACTTAAAGCCTAAACCCTAAAGATGATTTAATTTCCTGGCCAGGTAGAACCTGTCGAAGGAAAGACGGCTGGCACCCTCGGATCATACGATGCTTTTGTGCAGTTCCACTAAAATCGACCTGAGCATCCCTGATGGCAAAGATATTGAAGAAGTGTGATTATAATAATAGTACTGGCACTAGTTCATGAGACATAAACATCACAAGTAGAAGCCGGTAGAAGTAGAGAAAGATCGACATGGAGATGGAGCTACGGCAGTGGAGCAAGCCGGCTCCAAAAGGAAGATGGACTACCTGGGACGTCGGGCTGTAGCTAGAAGGGCAGTTGGGACGCGGCATCGGCCCATACCGCGGTGACCCCTGATTGGGACGCACCGACTGTGGGTTTTCTCCCTCGCCGATGTCGACCGCGTCTACACAGAACATTGTTCCCTTCCCCCAACTACAGGATCAGGCCTGTCGTTCTATGCTTGTGAAGAGAGCAACCTAAGCAAGCAGGCTTGTAGCTTAGGCTCTTGCTAGTGTATATATAGTGGTTATCTTTTTCTCTCCATATCAACCATTTTATATTGCGTACGTGTCATTCAAGAGTGAAATGATGGTTGCTTCTTCCGACTAACTTACTGTGTGATTTGACTATTCCTTAGTGGCCCCTACACATACTCCCCCTATGTGTATGCAACAGTCACACGTACACATGGATGCAAAAACGCGCGCGACGCCCTAATGCATGCATGTCCGAGCACACGACGGAACACACACGGTCACGATAAGTGCTCAACCTACACGTGCATGCACACACATACTCAGTCAGGGTGAGCTAGTGACTATATAAACACCGGAATATATATATATTGAGCGCAATGAGCGTATTATGAAGTCCACTGACCGTATTTTTACAAATATACAGTGACAGACAGTGTATTTATCTCGTTTGAAATTAAGCCATATTAACCGGAGAGGAGGCAGTATGGACTAGCATTACTTTGCTGTGTCCCGTCAACTTGCCGAACGAGGAGAAGGTTGTAGGACAGGAGAAGCTTGCACGCGGTGGCTCGCAGGACAAGGAGAAACTTTTGACTAATGCAAGCTCTCCCTTGCTCATGCGGTGGACATGCAACAGTTAATTCGGTGTCAGATTGCCAGAAGCATACACTATACTACTAGTGCTATTATTGTTCGACTTCCCGAATAGGCGAACAGCCAAGCGCAAAGTTTACTAGTACTACTACTACTACTATAGTCTATAAAGGTACGTACTATACTAGTACTAGGAACCGGATGGAGGAGAGTCTGCACTCTTATTATAATTTAAAAATGTGATAAAGCAATCTTCAACACATTTGGTTCTCTTCGAGGGTTCTCGCATGTGATAATGAAAGTTGATTGCATGGAACACTCGCCACAATTCCCGCTTAATTCTGGCTCATATCCTGTTACAAATAGTAGCGCTCGGTAATATTTCCTCTTTTTTGTTATTTAGCATGTAAACAGGTCAGCAAACCTTGCAGCGCATCTTTGTGCGAACCGTGCTTGCTGCACTTTGAATGTGGCCGAGTGCTAGCTTGATGAAACACCTCGCTTCCTACTTCTTTTTTTGCGGGGTACCTCGCTTCCTAGTGACCAGTGTCTTGGCTGATCGTCCTAAGAATGCTGATATATGAATAAAGCTCTCTCATTTACCCGCAAAAAAGATTAAGCCATACTAATCGGAAAGGAGGGAGTATGGACTAGCACTACTTTTTGGTGTGTCCCGTCAACTCGCAGAACAAGGAGAAGCTTGCAGGACAAGGTGAAGCTGGCTTACGCCTTTTGACTAATGCAACCTACCCTCGGTGGAGATGCATCAGTCCATTCGGTGTCAGATTGTCAGAGGCATACACTGTAGTACCCAACATGCGGAGTACCATCATTGTTCGACTTCATGAAGAGGCGAAGAGCCAAGCGCAATAGTATGAGTAGTACTACTACTAGAACCGCATGGTGGAGCGTCTGTCCTCTTAATTTTTTTTATCTCTGAGAAGTACACATTTATTCCGGAGAAGGGCGGAAAATGGCAGCCCAACATGTAATGAATGATATCGATCAACCAACCATGCTCGAATATATCTTGGCCTCGTGCGAGCCCGTCTCTGTGTTATCGCTCCTTGTCTCTCTCAAGGAATGGCGGGTTGGCTCTTTACCGTCATTTGAGATCGGTTTGCTCACACTCCTGTCCCACATGTCAGTGATATGCCAAGAGGAGGTGCGTTGACCGACTGGCCATACGTGTACTTGGTTTTGCACCTTCATACTACTCCTCCCTCCGTCACAGTTTACAGGGCGCGCTTCATTATGATGCATTTCTCTCAATGCATTTCCACCACCAGAGAGACTTTAGACGCGTTTGGTTTAATGCTCAATTAATTAGGGCATGGTAACCACAATCAAGTCCATAATTTTCTCTCCATGTACTCTGTACTACTATGGAGTGGAGTAAGTGCATGCATGTGTGTACCCGGGGTGGAAGCACTGCATGCATGTGTGTACACATTATTCCCTCTAGTAATAGATGCCGTGCTATAACTACAAATGCTATTTTTCAGGTCGATCGCTAGTCGCCTTGGTCCCATAGATTTTTTTCTTTTTTCTGAAGTGCGCTGTATAAATAGTGACGGATGGAGTAGTATGAGCGGATTCAAAGAAGAGCGTATTGATGGTTGCTTCTTCAGAGCAACTTACAGTGGGAAAGGTGGGGCTTATGATTTGACTGCTCATTACTCACTATTAATGCAGCGCAACGACCGGGCTGAGTCTCCCATGTGGTTGTGCACTAACCCCTCAGTTCTTAAATATACTCCGGAGTATTTGTCTTTCTAGAGATTTCAACGAGTGACTACTCAAATATTTTTCTTTTTAGAGATTTCAAATGGACTGGCACATATGGATGTATATAGACATATTTTAGAGTGTAGATTCACTCATTTTGCTCTGTATGTAGTCACTTGTTGAAATCTCTAGAAATACGAATAGAATATTTAGGAACGGAGGGAGTACACATATGAAGCAAAATGAGTGAATCTACACTCTAAAATATGCATGTTTGAAATTTGTAAAAAGACAAATATTTAGGAACGAAGCAGTATAATTTTGTGCATGGCACATGGACCCGGATGATGAAGAGGCTTCTGGCAATGCTATCAAGCTTCCATCCTTTGTTTACATAATTGACGTACTATACAAATAATTTTCCAGCGACATGAAATTGCACAATGGTGTGAGCTTTCAGCTTTTGTTTTGCGTGTCTTGCCATCGATGCTCTTTTGGAAACAATAAAAAAACTAACTTCTTTGCTAATGCATGTCAATTATTAGCAGATCAGAGCTAATAATTACATCACAACTGAAGACAGAGTTGTGAGAAGGTGTTAAATTAAAATTAATCCATCCTTTCATTGGAAGCAACGTCCCCCCAGCTCTGTCTAAATCAACAAGGCATGTTGGAAACAAAGTAGCTGTCTGGAGCATGCAACATTCCGATCATTTTGTGCAGTTCCACTAGTCTTTGCGATTACGATAAGAGATGACTGTTGATGAAACAATAAACATACAAATAGAAGCCGGCCATCTTTGCAGTCTCTCTTAAGACTAACTAGTTGGAGAAGATTAGGATCGGAGTTGGATGAGGAGGATAGAGCAAAACCAATCTCCCTTTGTGCAGTCGCACTGAAATGTAGAGACGTTGCCCGTGTGACATTTTAGTACAACTGCACAAAACACTCTTAAGGAAAAAGTGATTTGTGTAGTTCACCAAAAGGTCGCAATAGCAACGAGGTGAAATGAATAGCCCTGTTTGCAAAAAAAGAGGTAGAAAGGAAACAATTACTGGCCAATAAAAGTTGATGACACATGTGACGACAAAAAAGAAGCATATTCCTTGTCCTAAGGGAAGATAACAACACGGTTGTGTTTGTCTAAAATGGTGTGAGGACGAGAATGCAATATGGAAAGTACGCTGGACAAGCTACATTTTGGGCAAAGAACTATGGAAGATCCACATGCAGCGACGTGGGAAGACGGGCAGTGGAGTAAGGCTGGAGGGGATACCTGGAGGTCGTCGGGATGTAACTAGGTGAGCGGCGGCGGGCGGAATCTGCAAGCAGGTGGCATAGGCCCTGCCGCACCGGAGCTTAGTCAGAGAGAACGGCGTGTACCGCAGATCGGGACCGGCTGCCTCGGCGCTGTCGAACGGAGAAACGATGCACTTCCTCCCTTTCCCCCGGTGGACGGGATGCAGCCGGATCAGTGACCAATGGTGAGAGAGAGAGGCCACCGCACTCCCTTTCCCCCGGCGGACGGGATGCGGCAGGATCAGTGACCAACGGTGAGAGAGAGAGAGGCCACCGCAGCCTTGTGTGAGATACTCTGAAGAGCGAGAAACCAGGCAGGCAGGCTCCATTGTATATAGTGAGCGGACTACCTTTTTCTCCATAAAAATCATTTTATATTCTGTGTACATGCCATTGAGTGCTATAAATTTATTTAAAAATAACGCGGCAACGCGTCAAGTCGAACTTCGTTTCGTGCACGCGTGGTACACGACCTCCCTAGGTAAACAACCGCTACAGGCGTTCCAATTAGCACGTGGGCTGTCATTTCGTAAAGAAATGAGCTCCACCATGTACCCGCGCGGGTGTGGCTGGGCACGAAGCGTGAGTACATGCACGGTGCACCTATTCTCTTCTTGTATACGTACACCACCTACGTGGGGTTGCGTGAGAGAGATACAAACCTAGAGAGATATAGTGTGTGGGTTCTTGAGAGTTTTTTTTTGGGGGGGGGGGTCAATCAAAAAATGTAACATATGCAATGTGTCTGAAATAGATTCCTGGATATAACATATATATAGAGGGGGCGATCCACGAGAAGAGAGTGGAGGTATCATCAGCTTGAGGTGTCCATAGAATCGAAGAGAGGGATGATGTGTGTGTGTGTGCGTGCGCGATTGATAAAGAGTGCCATCGAATTTGTGTGTGCCCACATCAAAGATATAGAGTGGCTGGCCTACTGGAACGTGAGAGGGGACATGTGTAGTTTGTCTCTGTGGCATGGATACCTACCTGCAGCGCTCGACTATCGGTGTGTGGTGGGGGAAGAGGGAGGCCCAATTAACTATAGAGGTACAATGGCTGGTATATGTGTGGAGGAGGAGAGAGGCCTACCTCATGTATTAAGGAGATCGATCTGCCTCATGTATTAAGGGAGATCGATCGGCATCCATGCATATGTGCAGGAGAGGAATAAGGTTGGGAGAGAGACCGAGCTAGAGTGTTGGAGGGGGTGGTAGTGGAGTTGCTTCTAACAAATGGTGGGATACGCTTGCTAGACAAACGGAGGGTACGCCCGCAATATCAATAAGAGAGGAGATGGCTGCTTGTTTTCTGTGCACGTGTGTGTGAGAGACGGGTCAGGAGGCATGCATGAATGATGAGGGGGGACGATGTGGCTGTGGTAAGTAGACGTAAATACATAGGAAGATCAATCGCCGTTTGTTAGAGAAAGGAGAGACATAACTTGTGAGGTACGTCAATCGATGGGGGGGGTAGTTAAAGTCGATCTAGGTATATGTTGGGAGATCGATCGGTATACATGCATGTGTGTGTTAGAAGCAAATGAGGCACGAGGAGAAGGATAGAGAGAGAGAGGGATGCATGTAGGAGGTGGTACGAGAGGCATACAATATCGAGGGGGTAGGAGTGTGCGAGTACGAGAACGATGAAAAGAGTGGCGGGAGTGAGGCATGGACGGTGAAAAGAGAAGAGGAGAAGCTTGTGTTTGTGCTAGGCACACCTGGCTAGAGAGGCATATCGATCAATGTGTGACGTAAAGAAGGAGCTGGGGGGCCTACACACACCATGGGTGAACGACCTAAAGTGAAAAGACGAATTTGCGCGATGGAGCTAGAGAATGCCGAGGGAGGGTGAGAGGGATGCGGGCGTGTGCATGCACAAGTGAAAGTTAGCGCTAGCTACAAAGATAGGAGGGTTCTGTGGGTATAAAAGACGAATAGAGATCATATATACTTCATTATTAAAAGCAAATTTAGATATTTGAAGAATTTATCATAGTGTTGTAAACCGACGCATGTGTGAAAATATATAACGGTGATACACATGGTGTGTTTATGAACATGTTATACTACATTTAATATATTTTATCTCTACTCTTATAAAAAAAGAGTTGTTGATGATGGTGTGCGTGCCATCTTGCATTATAGGCCGTCCGATTTATATCTGGCGGATAGCAAGGAAACTATGATGGTTGAAGTTGGCAACAATCATGATTGTAGATTCTTATTGAAATAGAGAAATGAATTCAAATTTAGTTCGAATTGCAACAGTAGTATAGAGATTTGGAATGCACTAAAATGTTCGTATGAGTAGGTTACATGCATTATACAACAAGCGAAAAAAATTAATCGGACATAACATGGATTCATACTCCCTCCTTCCATCTATATAGGGCGTAATAAGATTTTTAAGATCGTCTTTGACTAGTGACAATATTAATAGTACAGGACATGCACAATGTGAAAATTATATCATTGAAAGAACCTTTCACAGACAAATTTAACGGTGTGATTTGTGTAAGTTGCATGTCATATATCATTGCTCTAATATTTGGTCAAAGTTAGCATCGAAAAACGCATTAGGCCCTATATAGATGGAAGGAGGGAGTAGCTTTGAATAGCATTTGTATAGTAAAACGGGCAAGACTCTCTCTTTGTGTGGTGTGAATAGTTTTATTTTTTTCATTTTCTTTTTGGTTGAGGGGAGTGAGAATTGATTTGGTACGTACAAGTACAATATTACTACATGTTAGGCTTGTCCCTAAAATTCAACCCGCATCTTGTTATATCCCGAAAATTCAGATATCATGCTCTCAAAACTGTCGCCTTCACAACCCGCGCCTTGCTATCCCGAAATTACAACGCGCGCAAAAACTCCCTCCAGCTGCCAAATCCCGACACGCGAAATCCCCCTTCTAACCCTGAGCTGAAAGGGCCACTAGTTCAAATCGGTGGGGGTAATTTTGTAACACACCCTACATTTTGGACAAGCGCGTCCCTAAGTCATGCTTCACCCCCTCCCATCGCCCCCTTTTCGCCATTCAAAATCCCAGGCCGCCATAACCTCTCCACTCCAGCCGCGAAACCCCACCCTCCTCCGTCCGCCACATCACCGCTGCCCAGCCGGAGCCTCTTCCCCAACGACATCGTCCACCGCAATAGCTCAACGTCCCTTGTTCACCTCCCAGGATGAAGATCCGTCGTCCATCTTGCCGTCCCACCGGTTCAGCCGCCCGTCCTCCACTTCCAAGGAGCTGCTCCGACAATCGCCTCGTCTATCGCGGCTGCTCCATCCCCACAACGTCGCCTTAACCTACTCCACCGGAACCGCAACATCCTCACCGACTCTTCGGACGAAGCCGAGACCTACTCGGCGCCACCAAAGAGGTTGTACACTCAACGCATCATAACTTCTCCTTAACTCGACCTCCCGGCATCGACGATGCTCCATCCCGCACCCCCATGGAGCGGCTGACTTGAAGCCGATGCCGCGGGCGACATCTCCATGGCGGCTCTCCCCCAGTGCGAGGCCCCTTCAGCGGCAGCGTCGATACCAATCGGATCTGATGTTGCTGCTCCTGCTCTTGCTCGCTCGCTCGCGCTGCTGCTACTGCTCCGGATCTCGCTCGCTCGCTCGCTCGCCCAGCTGCTGCTGCTGCCGCTGCTCTCCCCCTCGCTCGTGCTGCTGCTCTGCTCTGATTAAGCCACACTTCAGTCGACTGAATTGACTTTTGGGTCAGTCGATTTTCAGGAGTTGGGGGGGCTCGCCGGAGTTAAGGAAGAACCACCTGCAGCGGGGACGGGGGCTCGCCGGAGAGGTACCCCACTATCCATCTTAGGGTTCAGGGTGGGGGCAGGGGGCCTAGAGGGCTAGCCGGGGCGGTGGTGGCGAGTTGTTTCGGGGCGGCGAGGCGGCGCTGGGGCCGGCGGTTCGGCCGGTGGTGGCTGGCGGCTCAGGGGGGGTGCAGGTTGAAGATGAACTAGAGGCCCTCCCTAAACTACGTGTCAAGTGCCTCTCTGCTACCATTGCGTTCAGTTTTGACAGTAGCATTCAGATTCCACAGTAAATTTCAGTTTCGACAACTAGGTTCGGAGTCAATAGTTTTTACCTCATCTGTTGTAGTCAGGTGGTTTTTGGTGATGTTAATTTTACATCCATTTTACATCATCTATTGGAGATGCTATTAGAATCCCACTTGAGATTGATGATGTCTGTCTTGTGCTACTTCAACCTTGACGTCTTACGGCTCACCGGAGCTGCTCCAACAATAGAACGATCCATCACAACAGAGCAGCGCCCTGGACGACTTACAGCCACCTCTGTCTCAACTGCTTCAACGACCAACCCAATGATGCTGAGGTTGACACGGCTACGACAAAGAGGTTGTACACTTGTTACATCACTTATTACTATACATTCACGTTGATCCATTAGGGCTATTTTGGTTCAACGGAAAAACGTCGATCCACTGGTTGTTACCATCACTCTAAATTTTTGCATGCCCTCCTTACATAATCTCACCATATTTTTTTCGTATGCATGTCAGATAATGTACATAGTCATGCTGAACATGTAGAGAAAAAGAGAAGAGTTTTGCATGCCAATACAATGTCATGCAGAGATCGCTCCATGGTAGGTTCAATGGAAAACCCTCCCCACCCCTCTTCAGATTGTAATCCAGAGGAAGATATCTATTCTGAGGCGGATTCAGACGCCGCTGACCACTCCTATTTACCCCCCAAGGTGTTTGCTCTACTTTTGCATGATGATGTTAGTCATATCATGCATATGTTGCCTTGCAGTGCCTACTCTTGACATCATCTATGTCATCTGCTTAGTTTAGACATGTTCTGTAATGCCACTTGTTTAGTTTCTATATCATATATGGGAATTATGCAGTCTCATGTATTTTAGCCAGCCATAATATATGTGAAATGTGCAATGCCATCCTGTTTAACCAGGGATCATATATTTGAATGATATCTTGGCCATCCTTTTCTTCATTACATTTCCATTTGTCGACAATGTTTGTACATTAAACTACTCTTCCTGTGAATCAACCATTTGGGTGGGAGATGGAAAAATCTAGAGTAAAAACAAGGCCTTCAGAGCAGAGAGTGCTATCTGTGGAAGCAGATCTCTTGTTGGGTCCCGATAGCTCCTCAGAGATGGATTCAGAGACAGATGACCAGTCCTATTCCCCCACCGAGGTGTATGCTCTAACTTGGCATGGTTATACTGCTCATATCATGCATACGGTGTCTTGCATTGCATAGTTTAGACATCATATACACAATATTCAACACCATGTTCTTAGTTCAGACATCATATCGAATGCCCTCTGTTTAGCATATAAATCACATATGTGAATTAAATGATGCGATCCTGATTACTTAGATAACATGTAGGTGAATTATGTCATGCGGTCCTGTTTAGTTATTCATCATATCTTTGAATTATGTTATGCTATGCTATCCAGTTTAATAGACATCATATATGTGAAATTATGTCATGCTATCCGTTTTAGTTAAACAATATACATGTCAACTATTTCATGCCCTCTTTTTTCCACACTATCTATTGCATCTGTCTCTCATACAATGTCTGTACATTCAACTATGTTTCCTGTTTATCAGCCATTTGAAATGGAGCGGGTGATGCCAGTATCTAGCGGAATAAAAACACGGTCTTCAAATAAAACAGTGCTACCTCTTGGCGGAGATAGCACCCCGGTTGTACATGCACAAGAACCAACCCTACCACACATAACCCAAACTCTCGCAGATTGTACCCCTACTGCGATGGATAGAGAACCAGCTTCACCCAATCTAACCCCAATCCCAGCTGATAGTAACCCAGTTCCTGTTGACACAGCACCATCTCCACCATAGAGCTGCCAAACAAGAGCAGTTAGTAAGGCAACTCCAGTGCCCAAAGGGCCAGTACTATCACGGCGAACCCCAACTCCAACAGTTAGTACGCCCATTCCTGTGGAGGAAGCACAACCAGCTAGTCGTAGTTTAGCATATATCGCATTTGATGTTGTTAAATCTTATGTGCGTATCTTCCCATCTTGGAAATATTATACTAAAGATGAAGGAAAATGCCAATTGCAGGTGTTTGTCCAGGAGTTATGTGTAAGTAATGTTATGCATGACAATTACTTTGCTTCGTCCCATACATCCTACCTCCATGATGGTTATAATACAACAAATTTTCCCATTTTTGTCTATAGAGAAGGACCGATTTGGAAACTCGGGATGAGGTAACCTGTGCTAATACCTCTGCTATCTTCAAGAATGCTTGGTGGCAATATCGGAATTACCTGAAGAAAATGTACTTCATCGGCAAAGAAACTCATCAAATTCCCTTACGTTCTCCTGAGACACATTTACTGGACGAGGACTAGGAACTTCTTGTTCTGTACTGGTCCCGAACCAAGAACGTGGTAAGGTCTATGAGCTCATTTTCAATTTTTAAGCATTATATTCTTGCGTGTTACTGTACTTTGTTCATGTAGAACAAGTGCCTAAACCTGAAGAACAACTGTTCTAATTTAAGATTCCATTACTATCATAGTTCAAAAAAGCGCTAGGCGTTAATTGTGAATTTTGCCAGCGCCTTGCACTTTACCGACCAAAGCGCATGCTTATGCGCAGTTATGCATAGATTATGCGTACTTATGCGCAATGCATTTTGCCAACGCCTAGAGCCCAGGCGCGCTTAAGCGCTCTCTTAGGCGCGCCTTTTTAACTATGATTGCTTTGCTCTTGTATCACTGTATTTACTCATACAAACTTATTTTTAAATTGAAGGATCCAATCAAAACTCCAATGGCACAACAGGTATGTTCACGCATGTTTCTTTAACAGGTTTTCTCTTATCAATAGCTCTATTGATTTCAATTTCAATTGTGTATACAGTTGACTTTCATATCATGCACATTACTAGCATCACAATAGAGCCAATAGTTTTGTTGTACATGTAGACCCGTGGTACCCATCTGAAATCTTGTTGTGCCGTGTAGTTTCCCACGCTTTGTATTCTTTCACTGCTGCTTTGTCTTGAACTTATATGGTTTGAACCGTGTCTCTATTTTGATTTGGCAAGACAATGCGGTGACCATAGGACATAGATATATGTTTGTTTGATGATTTTACTATGTACTAGTACTTGGCAATAGAAGACTTGGTAGTTTAATCCTATCCACCTTACTAATGAGCTGGTTCACCGAAATGAGTTTCATATACTAGTACATGCTAAACTTGTTATGTGTCTGCTAGTTTCTTATTTTAGAATGCTGACAAAACATTGGGGAAGAGTGCCTTATTAAGCAATGGTAAAGGAAGTAATGCAGATAAGGTTCAGGATAGTGACACATCCTTGTTGGTCTCCAACAAAGCTGATAAAACAGCTAAGGAAGACTATCTTGAAGACAGCGAGACAACCCCAAAGTCCTGTCTTGGTTTAGTGTTCGAGTTACTGGCCACTACCGCTTGCACAAGCTATTCAAACTCACTATCTGAATCAGTTCGGTTTCTTGAGTCTCAACTACAAGCTGAAAGACATCGATCAGCTGTGCTACGACAAGAAGCGGAAGGACTGCGGAAGTCCCTGGAGCATTCAGATGCATACTTTCTGGTGCAACAGCAAGCATTGGAGGATTTTAGCGCCAAACAGGACAAAGCTAATCAGCTTGCTAAGCTTATTGCCAGCATGGTGAATACCTAGGATAACGTTTCTTGAGCTCTTCTGAAGTTGTTTCAGTTATGCTCTTGTTTTGCTGCCGCATTTATTTCCACTGGTGGCCAATTTTGATGGCCAGTGTATGTAATGTGCTGCATTGTTCCCTACATTTGCACTGGTGGCAAACTTTGATGCCCAGTGGATGTAATATGTGTAATAGCGGTAATAAGCTAGCGTTAATTGCTTGCTTATTTATTTCCTTATTGTCTTGTTTAGTTGTTTGCTTGTAGTCACTGCAGTTCTTTTTCTGTTTTTTTCTAGTGGCCACAATAGCCTATTTTTGGTAACTAGGCCAAAATCATCATGGCAACACACGGACTGTTGTAACCATGGGCCTCCTGCAGGCCGTATGATCCATGGGCCTTCGTCCGGCCGTAGGATCCATTGGCCTTCTATACGGGCCGTAGGATCCATGTGCCTTCTATATGGGCCTTAGGCTCCATGGGCCTTCTACGGGCCGTAGGGTCCATGGGCCTTCTATGGGCCGTACGATCCATGGGCCTTCTATGGGCCGTACTATAAATGGGCCTCATACGGGCCGTAGGATCCTTGGGCCTTCTAAGGGGCGCATCATCATTTCACCAATCATGGGCCGTACTATTCGTGGACCATAACGGGCCGTTAATAGGCCGTATTTGATAACTCTATGAAAATAGCCCAACTGGTTTTTTTGACATGAAAACGACCCAAAGTATTAACGGTACGCAAATGGGCCGATTGTAACGACGGGCTAAATTTGGCCCACAAGCAAAAAATGACAGTAACGGGCTGTATGTAACCGAATGCTGCAAATGAGCCCAAGAATCAATGGGCCCTGAGAAGGCCGAAAGATAACTTGGGCTGGAAACAGCCCAATGGAATAACAGGTCATCAATGGGTATAAAGTGATACACTCTTCATTATGGGCCAGTTTCACCATGGGTCGTTAATGGGCCAAGAGTTACAAAGGTCCTCATATGGGCTGAAAGAAGTCACGGGCCAGACATGGGCCGAAAGTTAAAATGGGTTGAATCATATTGGATGGCCCAGATGACGCTACTGGGCCTAATTCAGATAGGGTGTAAAGGGCCCTGGGTTAGCGGGCTTTAAATGGGCTATATGCGAACAGGCCGTTAACAGGCCTTCCCTGGGCCGGCCCGCCACCTTTTGACCAAGTCAAATGGGCCGGCCTTTTCACAGGAATGGGCCTCTGTTGGGCCGTGCCACGTGTCACCGTATCATAGGCGCCTTCGGTCCAATGAGTGGATGACATCTGTCCCAACGGTGAGCCGACACGTGTTTCCTCCAGCCAATGATGATTTTACACGTGGAAAATCCCCATTGGTCGGGGCTGTTAACGGGTTATCAGATCCAAAACCCGACCCGATAGCTTAACGGCGTTCCGTTACGGTGGATGCCACATGTCGGTCACCCTTGACGAAAGCACTTCTGTGACGTGCGATTTATCATCATGGAAGTGGACACTTCCGTGATGATAATTTTGGTAATGTCATGGAACACTTCTACGACAGCACAGTTATCACTATCTTGATTCTGTCATAAAATCGTCATGGATGTACATGCATGACAAAAAACGCGACCTGCTGTGACAAACACGTATAATCACGGAAGTGTATTTTTTTGTAGTGTTACTCAGTAAAACGTGCCTACAAACGCCCTAGAGATCATCTGGTTCCGTGTAATATCCCAGTTTTCTATTTGGATGTTGTACATAGATCATTCATATGTATTCTCATATTTTATTGCATTTTGGTTGTGATCCAAGAAATCTTAAGCAACTCAAGGGCCCAAGGAGAGAGTTAGAGGTTTCATAATTTCAGTTTTGAATTTATTCAAATATGAAAAGTGGATCAATTTGATTTCAACAAATTATTTCCAATTATTTCAAAACAATAAAAATAAAAAGAGTGAAGATAAAAAGACTTCTTCAAAACAGAGGAGAAAATATTGGAAAAGGAACTTGGAAGTCAAATTATTTTATTTGAATTTTTATTTGCAATTTTATTTGGTTGAATCAGGAAAAAACATGCATTTTTAAAAATTGCATTTAGTCCAGAAAAATGTTCATTTTGCCCCAAATATTTGGTAGGGATGGTGAAAATTGTTTTTGGAATTTGAGGACTTTTATTTTATTTTATTAGAATTTTTTTCTTCACGGCATTGTTTTTAAAAAAAGGCCAACTCGGACAACCCAGCCGAAGCCAGGCTAGGCCCAGCTCGCGCCGAACCGCCTCGCCGCCATAACCCCGTCGGACTCCGGTGGAGTCCGGATCGGAGCCGCCCCCAGCCGCCTCCTTCCCCAACTCGGGCACCCCCTCTTTATAAGTTGCGCCGCCGCCCCTCTCCTCCCCAACTCGCAGCCCAAGTTGCCACCGCAGCATGCTGTCGCTGCCGAACCGCGCCGTCGCCGCACCCGCACCTCGCCACCCCGCGCCACCCGCTGTTGTTGCTGCTGCGCCACCGCCCGCCGCTGCTACTGCTGCCCCGCCAACGCCAAGCTCTGCCGAGCCGAGCCGGAGCCGCCGCCGCCGCTGGCGGATTTCTCACCGCCGGCCGAAACCGCAAAAACCGGTAAAAACCAATCGGTTTTTCTTTTGCTTATTTTCGTTTTGTTAGTTTCGGTTAGTTAGGTCAGATCGGTTTTATTTTTATTAGATCAGTTAATTAGTGATTGTTCACCTGTTAGAATCTATTAACGAACGATTTCATTCGTTAGTCTCTGTTAGCGGACGTTCGTCCGATAGATTTTCCTTTTTCTGTTTATTTTCGCCCAGGGACCTATCCGCGAATAGTTTTATTGCGATTTAGCCCTTAATTTTCAAACTAGCGTAACTTTTAGCTCGTTTATGCACATTAGGTGAAACAAGCGCCTAATTCTTCGTAACGATCCCCTCTTTCTAGTAAACCAAGTTGAACATGATTTTGACAATTAAAAATTTGAGTTTAGTTCAGATTAGTATTCGATCTTGTTTCGTTTGTATCTTGAGTTTCCTAGCTCCGTTTGAGTTGATTCTTTTTGCAAATCGTAGCTAATCACATGCACCTACTGTTAAGATCTAATCCACATGAAAATAATGATGTTAGGTTTCGTTTTCTATTCTGTTTAGTTGTTTGCTTGTTTTGAGTTTTATTTGGATCCTTTCTCGTTTTCTCTTTGCATCGTTTGATTGATTGCTTATGTATGCTATTGTTTGTCCATGCTAGATTTTCCGGAGTGTGAAGCTTGTTACTATGAATCTCTAGAGTTTTCCGATTGTTAGCAAGGCAAGTTACACTTTGATCATACTCTTCTATACCTAGTTTTTACTATGCATTAGTTTTGCCCCACAAATATTTGCATCAGTAGGATTGGGAACATGTGGTTTGGTTGTAGTACTAGAGGTATGAACCTAATACCTTTGATCACCCCGAGAATATATGCTATGTTCTTTTATTGCTTAGCCATGCTCGTAGATGGGGATTGGATCGTGATACACATGGAAGTTGTGAGAGATATTAATTTTGGATAACATTAAGGTGGCAACTTTAATACACATTTGGGTGGATTGGTTGGGGCACCTGGAGAATCCAGTGCTAGCCTGTTTAGGAGATCCCAGAGTACTCGTCTGATTTTTCCTTGGTTCTCCACCCAGGCTCAAAGGGATCATATGATATTTCATGCCTAGAAAGTTCCGTGTGCAGCCACAAGCCATTATGGGCTCTGGTGTAGTTGAGTAAGTTGCGTGAGCTCTTGAAGAGGTGGACTAGCAGATGTAGCGGAAAGTAGGTGTACCGACCCAGAGTAGATAGTTAATGCTTCAGAAAGACTATGTCTTGATCTTCTGATCATGGATGCGGTCGAGTCTTATGGGGGAAAGGGCGCAACCTCTGCAGAGTCTATAAACTAATCATGGTTAGTCGTGTCCCCGGTTATGGACATCTTGAGTATCTAGAAGTGGATATTATGGTTGATCTCATCACTCTTTAAATTAACTGAATTGGGTTTAATGATGATACTTGATTAATGATTGGGATTTGAGTTGGAGGAACCTTCTCAAATATTGGTATAACTTTCTAGTAAATAAAATTTATTCTTTTTGTAGGAAAAAATTAGCTTTATGCAAACCATTAAACTTAGAGCCTCCCCCAGCCAAATATGCATGTAGATATAGTTCTTGCATTCATTTCTTTACAGTGTAACTCTACCAGCATATTCAATGTGCTGACCTACACGGCTGCAATGTCTCATGTTGCAGACTTCTCAGACGATGAATAAGGTGCGGTAGGTCATTGTCATGCACTCAGCTATGCCGTTGGAGTTGATGGACTCATTTACCTTCGAAGCTTCCATAGTTATTTAGTTTAGATGGCCTTTAGCCATTTTATTTGTGTAATAGATAATCTTTATGAGGACCTTGATGTAATAAGTGTGTGATTGAACTCTGTTATAATTCCTCGAGTACTGTGTGTGTCAGCATACCAGTCCAGGGATGACACTTATGCACAGAGACTTTGGTCCATTGGAATCGTGGTCGCTACAAGATGGTATCAGAGCACATGCTGACTATAGGACGCGACCACTAGGAAAAGCCACATGATACTCTTCTTTGCTCATTTCTAATTCTCCTCTATTTCTACTCTGTAGATGGCGGACCCCAGTAACAAGTTCACTCAGCCGGATGACGACACCCCTTTCGGACGACACTAGAAGGAAGTCATGAAGTATCTGAACATTGGACCACCAAGCTTCACTGGAACATTCTCTGCAAGTTTACCGAAAGAGGAGCACTGGAGGATCAAAGTTCGTGTACCTGGGAGAACATTTACGCCAACAATGAAGCCCATTGATTTGACCTTGGATGCATCAAGTTGGAACTTGGGAAAGAGCATGGCAGCCCACATCACTTTTGGATGCATTTGTGAGGTGTATCATAAGGAGCTTGAAGACACCATCTATCATATATGTGTACGCCGAGACGAGGAATGGGAGATGATTCATACCAGAAAGGATGGATCCATTGCAGCTTACATTCAGGATATGGATCAACACATTCACCGATATGAGAACCAGATGTCTTCTAACATGAAGAAGACCAAGAAGGTTATGAAAAGGAATATCGAGCTAGAAGAGCAATTCAAGTCAACACGTGATGGATATGAAGATGAAATTGCTGTACTACTGGAGAAGCATGAAGACCTGAAGAAGAAGCTAGGAATACCCGTGAAGACCCGGAAGCAAGAACCTGAAGTGGAGATCCGTTCGGAGGACTACATCATCTTGGACGACACCGACACAGATAGTGATGCAAATGATGACAGTGATGACGACTACGTAGACGAAGCTGGAGCAGATATTCTGGAGTCTTCCACCGATCAAAATTTCTAGACGACCATCATGTTACTAGTAGTTTTCCTCCAAGTAGTTAGCATCGATTGATTTGTAATCGTAGTTTAGATCTTTTGTGTGAACCTTGTTTGATATTGAATGAAGTGAATTGTATGTATTTGCCTCATGTGCATATGGGTAGTGAAATCTCTCTTAGACCTTATTCTATTCTGTTTTCTCACCCCTTCTAACCCACCAGATACCTCCGAGACGTGACACCGGATTCTTGTTCCCACCGGAGCTTACCCAGTTGATCCAGCAGAAAAATGCCTTGATGCAGATCTTAGTCCAGAATCAGAATCTGAACCAAGGCAACAACAACGACAACCCACCGCCACCACCCCCTGTTGACAACCTAGCACTACTAGGGAAAAGCCTAGCAGCAGCGTAGGTTTTAGGCCTATCAGTAGCGCGAGACGATGCGCTATTGATAAGGTGCTACGACTAACGTGTAGCAGTAGCGCCTGTCGTCCCATGCTACTGCTATACATGGATAGCTATAGCACGCTTCAGTGAAGAGCGTTGCTGATATTATTTGCAGCGCTTTTTACAGGGAAGCGCTACTGGTAAGGCGGCGCTACTGCTAATTTTTTTTCCCTTGCTAGTACTAGTTTTATTAGTTTTTTCAGCATATTTGTTTTGTATTTGAATAGGCTTTATACAATAATCTTTAGCATATCATACACATACAAATGTAATCATAGCATATACATACAACTAGTCTCATCAAATCATGTCATCATCATAATCATCATCCAACACAAAGTGGTCTCTTGTCATCATCTCGAAAATAGCAATACAAGTCTCGTTTACTTGCAAATACATCATCATCCATCTAAACAATGATATACGCGAGAAGGGCTATCACTTTGAGTGAGAGCGGAACTATGCAGTACATGAGTTCGTATCCCTCTCTCGCATTAGCGTGAACCTAAACTAACTACTGCCTGTCGCTCGGAAACCGGTACACCTGGGCCTGACACTCCGGCCACTCGTCGTATATATACTCCTGGTGTAGCACTTCTTCGCCATCGATGATCTATGCACCTGCATCGTCACATGAGTCGATGATATGCAACATATATAGTTGAGCAACAGAAAGAGATAGACTTGGCAAAAATAGAAACAACATATCATAAGCATAAATAACAAAGTTCATCGTACCCAAAATGCCCTAACTAGAGTGATCTTCGCTAGCCGAGGAGGAGGACGGTTTAATTACATCACAAATAAAGTTTCGCCCTGCATAACTCAAAGTTTTGTCATAAAGAAAGTATGGACTAAACGGACACATTGTCATATATCGACAATCACTCCAACATGTCGTGCCATCCATCCATGTCAGGGAGATAGTCCCCGAGCTTAGTGAAAGGCTTCATGTTGAGACGCTGAGAGGCTACCCATGTTCGGACGTCTTCCCATGACATTTGTCCTACTTCGTAGAACATCCCTTTTTTCGATGACCTCCTTCATGATGATTTGGGAAAGTTTGCGCTGAATGTTATAGAACTCATCTTGAAGTTGATGATCCTCGACATCTCCTACGTCCTTTGCCGATTGCAGAATATGGGCATCGCCGGATCTAGCTGACATGCGAAGGTTCTGGTGATCCCGTCTGTACTCCAGCATGTGGTGTAGTACATAGAATCATTCATTAAGAGAATCGCTCGGTTGCTGGATGCAGCAGAAGTCGGTCTTATGGCTGAAGGCGAGCCTGCAGCCCCTTCTCTTCTTGTCCTTGACCTCTCCATCCCGTGCTTGGTAGTAAAACATAGTACTGTCGAGAACATCCTTGATGTGGGTGTAATCCTTTTTGTGAATGTTCTTCGACGAGTCCAAGTAAAGAGCGTGGGAGTATCGGTGGTAGAGGATGATGAGGACGGCTGATGACCCACAAGTATAGGGGATCTATCGTAGTCCTTTCGATAAGTAAGAAGGTCGAACCCAACGAGGAGCAGAAGGAAATGACAAGCGGTTTTCAGTAAGGTTTTCTCTGCAAGCACTGAAATTGTAGGTAACAGATAATTTTGTGATAAGATAAATTGTAACGGGTAACAAGCAATGAAACTAAATAAAGTGTAGCAAGGTGTCCCAATACTTTTTGTAGCAAAGGACAAGCATGGACAATTTCTTATAATGAGAAAAGCGCTCCCGAGGACACATGGAAATTATCGTCAAGCTAGTTTTCTTCACGCTCATATGATTCACGTTCGGTAGTTTGATAATTTGATATGTGGGTGAACCGGTGCTTGGGTACTGCCCTTACTTGGACAAGGATCCCACTTATGATTAGCCCATATTGCAAGCATCCACAACTACAAAAGAAGTATTAAGGTAAACCTAACGACAGCATTAGACATATGGATCCAAATCAGCCCCTTACGAAGCAACGCATAAACTAGGGCTTAAGCTTCTGTCACTCTAGCAACCCATCATCTACTTATTACTTCCCAGTGCCTTCCTCCAGGCCCAAATAATGGTGAAGTGTCACGTAGTTGACGTTCACATAACACCACTAGAGGAGAGACAACATACATCTCATCAAAATATCGAACGAATACGAAATTCACATGACTACTAATAGTAAGACTTCACCCATGTCCTCAGGAACAAACGTAACTACTCAAAAAGCATATTCATGTTCATAATCAGAGGAGTATTAATATGCATTAAGGATCTGAACATATGATTTTCCACCAAGTAAACCAATTAGCATCAACTACAGGGAGTAATCAACACTACTAGCAACCCACAGGTACCAATTTGTGGTTTTGATACAAGAGATGAACAAGGGTTTTGAGAGGAGATGGTGCTGGTGAAGATGTTGATGGAGATTTACCCCCTCCCGATGAGAGGATCGTTGGTGATGACGATGGTGATGATTTCCCCCTCCCGGAGGGAAGTTTCCCCGGTAGAACAGCTCCGCCAGAGCCCTAGATTGGTTCCGACAAGGTTCCGCCTCGTGGTGGCAGAGTTTCGTCCCGTAAGCTTCCTTATGATTTTTTCCAGGGTAAAATCCTTCATATAGCAGAAGATGGGCACCGAAGGGCCACCAGGGGGCGCAGGAGACAGGGGACGCGCCCAGTAGGGGTGGGCGCGCCCCCCACCCTCCTTTCCAGGGTGTGGGCCCCCTCTGGTGTTTTCTTCGCTCAATAATTCTTATTAATTCCAAAAATGACTTCCGTGGAGTTTCAGGATTTTTGGAGCTGTGCAGAATAGGTTTCCAATATTTGCTCCTTTTCCAGCCAGAATTCCAGCTATCGGCATTCCCCCTCTTCATGGTAAACCTTGTAAAATAAGAGAGAATAACCATAAGTATTGAGACATAATGTGTAATAACAACCCATAATGCAATAAATATTGATATAAAAGCATGATGCAAAATGGACGTATCAACTCCCCCAAGCTTAGACCTCACTTGTCCTCAAGGGGAAGCCGAAATCGAGAAATATGTCCACATGTTTAGAGATAGAGGTGTCGATAAAAATAAAATACGGACATGAGGGCATCATGATCATTCTTATAACAACAACATATAAAGATTTTGTCATATGATTTCTCATGCTCAAGTAACAATCAATTCACAATGTCAAGTATGGTTCAGAAACTCCATTGAGGACTAACAAGCTATAATCTCAGTCATTGAAGCAATTGCAATTTATCATAACATCAGAAAGAGTCAAGAATAGATCTTTTCAGCAAGTCCACATACTCAACCATCATATAGTCTTCTACAATTGCTAACACTCACGCAATACTTGTGGTTATGGAGTTTCAACCGGACACTAAGAAAGATAGGGGCTTATTGTGTTGCCTCCCAACGTATTCACCTTTGGGTGATGTCAACAATAATAATTCATGCTAACTTACATCCAATTGGATATATATATATATATATATATATATATCAGGATCTTTCAAACACGAGGAGCTTGCCAAAGGATAAAATGCAAAAGGGAAAGGTGAAGATCACCTTGACTCAAGCATAAAGTAAAAACATAAAGTAAAAGATAGGCCCTTCGCAGAGGGAAGCAGAGGTTGTCATGTGCTTTTGGGGTTGGATGCATAAAATCTTAATGCAAAAGAACGCCACTTTATATTGCCACTTGTGATATGAACCTTTATTATGCAGTCCGTCGCTTTTATTACTTCCATACCACACGATCGTATAAAGCTTATTTTCTCCGCACTAATAAAGTCATACATATTTAGAGCAGTTTTTATTGCTTGCAACATGACAACTTACTTGAAGGATCTTACTCAATCCAAAGGTAGGTATGGTGGACTCTCATGGCAAACTGGGTTTAAGGATATTTGGAAGCACAAGTAGTATCTCTACTTGGTGCAAGGATTTTTGGCTAGCATGAGGGGAAAGGAAAGCTCAACGTAGTAGGAAGATCAATGACAATATACTTTAACTGAGATGTGAGAAAACATAAACCATTATGTTGTCTTCCTTGTCCAACATCAACTCTTTTAGCACATCATACTTAATGAATCCTCACAATCATAAAAGATGTCCAAGATAGTATATTTATTGCAACGATGACCAAAATTATGTTTGTCAACTCTCAACAACATTTATGCCTCATTCTTTTTATATGTGAAGTCATTACTATCCACAAGATCAATATGAATTCTTTTATTCTTTTTATTCTTTCTACTTTCTCAAGATCATGGCAATATAGCAAAGCCCTTGCCTCAACACTAATATTTATTATAGATAGGTCACGGACTCGATTACAAAAAGAGATCACAAAGCAAAACTCAAAACTAATTCATACCAAAACTTCAATCTGCTAGATCAAGATATTACTAAAAGGATCGAACTAAGTAAAATGGTAAAGATAGGAGTGTGATGGTGATACGATACTGGGGCACCTCCCCCAAGCTTGGCAGTTGCCAAGGGGAGTGCCCATACCCATATAATTATGTCCTCGGAGGTGGTGAAGTAGGAGTTGTTGCTGATGTAGGCTTCTTCCTCAATTTTTGCTTGAGGATAGTATTTTGCTCCTTTAGATCATCGATCTCCTGCTCAAGACTTAATATCCTTTTGCATAGTTCCTGTTTATTTTCCTGCAAGAGACGAAAAGGGATAAACTCGATCTTTGGCTTCTTTGCTCTATCAGGGAGGCTTGACTTTTTAAACTCCACATGCATGTCCCCAGGTTGAGGTAATGGGGTTTTGTCTTCATCTGAACTGGTCTCCTCCTTTCCCTTAGGCTCATAGTCTTCCTCTTCTTCAGTGGTCCAGCCACCATGCTCCAAGTCCCCGTTGACCTTAGGGCATACAAGGTAATCAGCCACATAGTTTTCCCCTTCTGAATCCTGAGACGACATATTGTCCTAAATCTGTAACAGAAACAGCTCGAAACAAAAACCGAGGAGTTTTGCGTGATACAGTGGTCAAAACCTTCGGGAGATTATATAATGAATTTTTACCGACCAAAATACGTAACGTGCAAGAAAACGGAATCCGGGAGGTACACGAGGTTGCCACGAGACAGGGGGGCATGCCCAGGAAGAGTGGGCGCGCCCTCCACCCTCGTGGAGGCCTCGTGTCCTTCCTAGATTACTTCTTGCTCCAAAATTATTAAATATTCCAAAATAGAGAAAAATTGTCATTAGAATTGTTTTGGAGTCGGTTTACTTACCGTACCACATACCTATTCCTTTTCGGAGTCTGAAACGTTCTGGAAATTGTCCCTTATGTACTCCTCTGGGGTTACGGTCTCAATAATATTAGTTTCAACATTGATAGGATTACCTGAGATATAATGTTTGATTCTTTGACCGTTCACCACCCTCGGACTTGTGCCTTCGAAGTTGTTGATTTTTATGGCACCGGAACGATAGACCTCCTCAATAACATAAGGACATTCCCATTTAGAGAGAAGTTTTACTGCAAAAAATCTTAAACGAGAGTTGAATAACAACACATAATCACCTACGTTAAATTCTCGCTTTTGTATTCTTTTGTCATGCCATCTTTTCACTTTTTCTTTGAATAGCTTGGCATTCTCATAGGCTTGGGTTCTCCATTCATCAAGTGAGCTAATATCAAACAACCTCTTCTCATCGGCAAGTTTGAAGTCATAGTTGAGCTCTTTAATAGCCCAATATGCTTTATGTTCAAGTTCAAGAGGTAAGTGACATGCTTTTCCATAAACCATCTTATACGGAGACATACCCATAGGATTTTTATATGCAGTTCTATAGGCCCATAATGCA
Source organism: Triticum dicoccoides (assembly GCF_002162155.2). Lineage (NCBI taxonomy): Eukaryota > Viridiplantae > Streptophyta > Magnoliopsida > Poales > Poaceae > Triticum > Triticum dicoccoides. The sequence goes on from NC_041393.1 coordinate 258,262,078, forward strand.
TCATCAAGTTTCTTGGACCAATTCTTTCTAGATCTATTGACAGTCTTTTGAAAAATTAATTTGAGCTCTCTATTGCTCAACTCTACTTGACCACTAGACTGTGGGTGATAAGGAGATGTGATTCTATGATTAACATCATACTTAGCAAGCATCTTAGAAAAAGCACCACGAATAAAATGTGAACCACCATCAGTCATAAGATATCTAGGGACTCCAAACCTTGGAAAAATAACTTCTTTAAGCATCTTAATAGAGGTGTTGTGATCAGCACTACTAGTTGGAATAGCTTCTACCCACTTAGTAATGTAATCAACAGCAACTAAAATATGTGTGTAACCATTAGAGGCAGGAAAAGGTCCCATATTATCAAAGCCCCAAACATCAAATGGTTTAATAACAAGAGAATAATTCATAGGAATTTCTTGACGTGTACTAATATTACTAGTTCTTTGACATTCATCACAACATAAGACAAACTTAGGAGCATCTTTGAAGAGAGTAGGCAAATAAAAAATGGATTGCAATACCTTACGTGCAGTTCTATCTCTAGCGTGGTGTCCTCCATACGATTCAGAGTGACACTTGCGTAGGATCTTTTCCTGTTCATGCTCAGGTACACAACGTCTAATAACCTTCTTTATAAAGGTGTGGGTCATCCCATAAGTAATGTCTTAAATCATAAAAGAACTTTTTCTTTTGCTGGTATGTGAAACTAGGTGGTATAAATTTAGCAACAATGTAATTAGCATAATCAGCATACCAAGGAGCAGTACGAGAAGCATTAATGACCGCTAATTGTTCATCAGGAAAGATATCATCAATAGGTAGTGGGTCATCAAGAACATTCTCTAACCTAGACAAGTTGTCTTCAACGGGTTCTCAGCTCCCTTTCTATCAATAATATGCAAATCAAATTCTTGGAGCAAGAGAACCCATCTAATAAGTCTAGGCTTAGAATCTTTCTTTTCCATAAGATATTTAATAGCAGCATGATCCGTGTGAATAGTAACTTTGGAATCAACAATATAAGGTCTAAACTTATCACATGCAAATACGACTGCTAAAAACTCTTTTTCAGTAGTAGCATAATTTCTCTGGGCAGTATCAAGAGTTTTACTAGCATACTGGATAACATTCAAATTTTTTATCAACTCTTTGCCCTAGAACAGCACCTACAACATAATCACTAGCATCACACATAATTTCAAAAGGTAAATTCCAATCAGGTGGCTGAACAATAGGTGCAGTGATCAAAGCTTTCTTAAGTATTTCAAATGCTTCTACACAATCATCATCAAAGACAAAAGGAATGTCCTTTTGCAATAAATTAGTCAGAGGCCTAGAGATTTTATAAAAGTCCTTAATGAACCTCCTATAAAAACTGGCATTACCAAGGAAACTTCTTATACCTTTTATGTCCTTGGGACATGCATCTTTTCAATAGCATCAACTTTAGCTTTATCAACTTCAATACCTCTCTCGGAAATCTTATGCCCCAAGACAATGCCTTCATTAACCATAAAGTGGCACTTTTCCCAATTCAAGACGAGACTAGTGTCTTTACATCTGTGCAAAACTCGATCAAGGTTGCTCAAGCAATCATCAAAAGAGGATCCATAAATGGAGAAATCATCCATGAATACCTCACAAATCTTTTCACAAAAGTTAGAGAATATAGACATCATACATCTTTGAAAGGTAGTAGGTGCATTACATAAACCAAAAGGCATACGTCTATAAGCAAAAGTACCAAAAGGGCAAGTAAAAGTAGTTTTTGATTGATCCTCCGCTTACATAGGTATTTGAGAGAAACTAGAATAACCATCTAGAAAGCAGAAATGTGCATGTTTGGAAATCCTTTCTAGCATTTGATCAATAAAAGGTACAGGGTAATGATCTTTTCTTAGTAGCTTTATTTAATTTACGGAAATCAATTACCATCCTATAACCTGTAATAATTCTTTGTGGGATCAATTCATCTTTATCATTAGGAACGACAGTAATACCTCCCTTTTTAGGAACACAATGGACAGGACTTACCCATTCACTATCAGCAACGGGATAAATTATACCTACCTCAAGGAGCTTTAGTATCTCCTTTCTTACCACTTCCTTCATTTTAGGATTTAATCATCGTTGAGGATCTCTAACTGTTTTGGCATCTTTCTCCACTTTAATTTTGTGTTGGCATAGAGTGGGACTAATGCCCTTAAGATCATCTAGAGTATATCCAATAGCAGCACGATGCTTCTTCAAAGTTTTTGATAATCTTTCTTCTTCTTGCTCTGAAAAGTTAGCACTAATAATAACAGGATATATTTTCTTTTCATCAAGATAAGCATCCTTAAGATTATCAGGTAATGGTTTGAGATCAAACACGGGATAACCCTTGGGTGGAGGGGGATCCCCTAGGATTTCAACAGGTAAGTTGTGTTTCAGAATAGGACCCTATTGAAGGAACACTTCATCTATTTCCCTTCTTTCATTCATAAACATATCATTTTCATGGTCTAGCAATTATTGTTCTAACGGATCAGTAGGAGGCACGGCAATAGAAGCAAGACCAATAATCTCATCCTTACTAGGTGATTCTTTATCATGGGGTTGTCTATGAAACTTAGCAAAATTAAACTCATGAGACATATCCCCTAAGCCAATTGTAAGAATATCCTTTCCACAATCAATCCTAGCATTAACAGTATTCAAGAAGGGTCTACCAAATATAATGGGACAAAAGTCATCTTGTGGGGAACCAAGAACAAGAAAATCAGTAGGATATTTAACTTTCCCACACAAGTCGTCAACATCTCTAACAATCACAACTGGTGAAATAGTATCTCTATTGGCAAGCTTAATTGTAACATCAATACCTTCTAACTCAGCGGGTGCGATATCATGCATAATTTCTTCATATAAGGAATGAGGTATTGCACTAGCACTAGCACCCATATTACATAATCCATGATAACAATGATCTCCTATTTTAACAGAAATAACAGGCATGCCTACTACAGGTCTATGTATCTTAACATCTGGTCTAGCAATATTAGCAGCATGTTCACAGAAGTAAACAACATGGCCATCTAAATTATCATCCAAGAGATGTTTAACCATAGCAATACTAGGTTCAACTTTGATTTTCTAAGGAGGTGTATAAGTTCTAGTTTTACTCTTACAAACAACAAGTGAGGTTTTAGCATGATCCTTTATCCTAACAGGAAAAGGAGGTTTCTCAACATAAGTAGTAGGAACAATAGGATCATTATAAGTGACAGTCTTTTCTTCAACTGTAATAGGTGCAACTACTTTTACTTCAATGGGAGGATTATATTTAAACCACTTCTCCTTAGGGAGATCAACGTGAGTAGCAAAAGATTCACAAAAGGCAGCTACTATCTCAGAGTCAAGTCCATACTTAGCGCTAAATCCATGAAAAGCATCGGTGTCCATAAAAGATTTAACACAATCAAACTTAGGTGTTATACCTGACTCCTTACCATCGTCGAAACCCCAATCTTTAGAGTTGCGTTTAATTCTTTCAAATAAGTCCCACTTGAATTCAGTAGTCTTCAGCATATAAGAACCAGCACAGGAAGTATCGAGCATGGTGCGATCATTGAGAGAAAGCCGAGCATAAAAGTTTTGAATAATCATTTACCTTAAGAGCTCATGATTGGGGCATGAATATAACATTGACTTAAGCGTCCCCCAAGCTTGAGCGATGCTTTCTCCTTCGCGAGGCCAGAAATTATATATGTAATTACGATCACGATGAACAAGATGCATAGGATAGAACTTCTGGTGAAATTCCAACTTCAATCGTTTATAATTCCAAGATCCTGTATCATCACATAGCCTATACCATGTCAATGCATCTCCCTTCAAAGATAAAGGGAAGACCTTCCTTTTGAAAACATCATCGGGAATACTTGCATGCTTAAATAATCCACAAACTTCATCCAAAAAGATAAGGTGTAAATCGGGATGCAATATTCCATCTCCTGCAAAGGGATTAGCTAGCAGTTTCTCTATCATACCCGAAGGAATCTCAAAGTAAATATTTTCAGTAGGTTCAGTAGGTTGAGGAGCAACTCTTTGCTCTATTGGTTGGAGTGAAGATACACCGAACAAGCCCCTCAAAGGATTAGTTTCCATAGTAACAAGTGACAGAAAATTTCAGCACACTATATAAATGTTTCCTTACCAAGTTCCACTCACCAAAGGCACTTCACTCCCCGGCAACGGCGCCAGAAAAGAGTCTTGATGACCCACAAGTATAGGGGATCTATCGTAGTCCTTTCGATAAGTAAGAGGGTCGAACCCAACGAGGAGCAGAAGGAAATGACAAGCAGTTTTCGGTAAGGTTTTCTCTGCAAGCACTGAAATTGTAGGTAACAGATAATTTTGTGATAAGATAAATTGTAACAGGTAACAAGCAATGAAAGTAAATAAAGTGCAGCAAGGTGGACCAATCCTTTTTGTAGCAAAGGACAAGCCTGCACAATTTCTTATAATGATAAAAGCGCTCCCAAGGACACCTGGGAATTATCGTCAAGCTAGTTTTCATCACGCTCATATGATTCGCGTTCGGTACTTTGATAATTTTATATGTGGGTGGACCGGTGCTTGGGTACTGCCCTTACTTGGACAAGCATCCCACTTATGATTAACCCCCATTGCAAGCATCCGCAACTACAAAAGAAGTATTAAGGTGAACCTAACCACAACATTAGACATACGGATCCAAATCAGCCCCTTACGAAGCAACGCATAAACTAGGGTTTAAGCTTCTGTCACTCTAGCAACCCATCATCTACTTTTTACTTCCCAATGCCTTCCTCTAGCCCCAAATAATGGTGAAGTGTCATGTAGTCGACGTTCACATAACACCACTAGAGGAGAGACAACATACATCTCATCAAAATGTCGAACGAATACCAAATTCACACGACTACTAATAGCAAGACTTCACCCATGTCCTCAGGAACAAACGTAGCTACTCACAATGCATATTCATGTTCATAATCAGAGGAGTATTAATATGCATTAAGGATCTAAACATATGATCTTCCACCAAGTAAACCAATTAGCATCAACTACAAGGAGTAATCAACACTACTAGCAACCCACAGGTACCAATTTGTGGTTTTGATACAAGATTGGATACAAGAGATGAAATAGGGTTTTGAGAGGAGATGGTGCTGGTGAAGATGTTGATGGATATTAACCGCCTCCCGATGAGAGGATCGTTGGTGATGACGATGGTGATGATTTCCCCCTCCCAAAGGGAAGTTTCCCCGGCAGAACAGCTCCGCCGGAGCCCTAGATTGGTTCCGCCAAGCTTCCGCCTCGTGGCGGCGGAGTTTGGTACCGTAAGCTTGCTTATGATTTTTTCCAGGGTAAAAGTCTTCATATAGTAGAAGATGTGCACCAGAGGGCCACCAGGGGGCCCGGGAGACAGGGGGCGCGCCTAGTAGGGGTGGGCGCGCCCCCCACCCTCCTGGCCAGGGTGTGGGCCCCCTCTGGTGTTTTCTTCGCTCAATAATTCTTATTAATTCCAAAAATGACGTCCGTGGAGTTTCAGGATTTTTGGAGCTATGCAGAATAGGTTTCCAATATTTGCTCCTTTTCCAGCCAGAATTCCAGCTGCCGGCATTCCCCCTCTTCATGGTAAACCTAGTAAAATAAGAGAGAATAGCCATAATTATTGAGACATAATGTGTCATACCAACCCATAATGCAATAAATATTGATATAAAAGCATGATGCAAAATGGACTTATCAACGGCGCGCCCTCTGTTGTGCAAAATAAGTACACCTCAAATTAATTAGCCTCCACCGTGAAAATGAATGATTGAAATCGAAGGAAGGAGATCCGCGCGGATGACTTACACAAGATGATAAGGCATGAGAATCGCCTCCTTGTCCTTATTGGCAAGCATGAAACTAACAATGTATTCCCTCGCGTATTCACAGTGCTTTGCGCAGACTCCCAAGAAGTCCTCGTGCATGTAGTACGGGTCAGCGACACAAATATGAGGTATCTGCTCAACCCCGATGACGTAGTTCATGTGCAAGGCATAAAGGCGGACAAACGTAAAATCCAGCTTCTTCACGTGAAACATGTCGAATATGTAATCGAAACGACGGAAGAACTTATCCGCGGGGAAGCAGTCGACGTACGACATTTTCCGCGGAACGTTAACCACGTAGAGTGGGTATCCTGGATCTTTCGAGGCGATAAGGCCTTTCTCTATCCACAGCACATCGTCATGAAGTCTCCTTAGATCGCCGAATCTGGCCCCTAGCGCTCTTGCAGGTAGGATTGGTTGATCGGGGATATGCCATTTATCCGCATTGGGGATATCTATACGGTCCAGAAGCCGAGGCTGCTGAGGCGGCTAGATCATAGAATCAACTTTTTTGCCTTTCCTTGCTCTCTTCCTAGACTTCTTTACTACCGGGAGGTCGTCCATAATAATTTCAGCCTCTGGAGACGGCAATTCAAGCACCGACTCATGACACTCAAACCCTAAGTAGGCGCCAGTATACTCATACTGTTGAGTGCCATCGTCATCCTCATCCTCATCCATGGCGACGTCATCAGCGAGTAATGGAGCCTCTTCCTTACCCCATCCGCTATCACCCAGCCCGACACTTGACGCTAATTGGGTAGGTGGGGTGTTGATGTTCATACCTTGCCGAGGATGCATGCTCGTGGGTGTGCTCCCGGCCGCCTCCAGACAAAGCAAACTCTTTGGCCACAACAGGACCCACCCATTGCAACAATCACCAAGCCGCCGCAGGGTCTCATCATCATCCCCCACTAGAATAAGAGGAGGCAAATTCTCATGGCCCGGTTTGACACTGGCCATGGAAACCTTGAAGACGTTCGGGGGGATTGGCTAGCTGTGGAACAATGGTTCCTTCGGCTCCATTATCGTCGCGTTCCCCACGTCCACCTTCTGGTCGCTGATGGTGTACAAGATAGTGCATGGGGTTTCGTCGGCCTGCAAAGAGAAGTCTACGACATGAGACATCCGAAAGGCAACGAAAATGGGAGATTATATATTTATTGAAGGGGGCCGGTGTGACAGATACCGTGAGGGCGTCGAGCTCAGCCAAAAACGAAGAACTGCCGAGCACGTCCGGTGTGGGAGCCGGTGCCGGAGCAGGTGCGGTAGCCGGTGCCGGAGCCGGTGCGGGAGCTGGTGCGGGAGCAGGTGCTGGTGCAACGCTAGTCGAGCTTCTCCCCAAGAAGTCAGCAAGGGGAAAGTCCGCTGCATTTTTTTTTGGATTTTGCCTGGTCCAATTGAAAACGTCCGGAACCAAGGAAGTAGACATATCTGCAACCACGTGTTTTGTGGCAGCTACCGCTGTTGCGACTGTCTGAGATGATTTCTTCTCAACCGCAATCTCAACCTTCTTGTCGATGTTTTCTTCAGTTAACCTCTGTCTTTCCTTTCTCTCCTCCGTGGTCTCACGGTAGTACTTCTTCCATGTGGTGCCATCTCGGACACCGTGCACGCGTCCATAGAACGGTCGAGTATCCACCAGGAGTCGTTTCAATATGTTCAACGCCTGGTTGAATGGAGTGTCCCACTTGGGCCTCGCCAATGCCTCAGACGGCGAGTCGCTTTCGGCTGCAATCCTGTGCTGCTCTCTCTACAAAAGGCACAAGGATCGTTTACAAATATGACTAATGTGTGTAGTTGAATTGATTAGAAACTAAAATTACCAGCAGTCTAATGAACTCCTCGTGACCGGGTTTGTCTCATAAACCTTCTTCATTGGGTCCAACGGTGCCGGGCCCTGAGGATGTCGCGCTCCTGCGGGACGGTGAACTCTGCCAAGGGGTCTGGGAGGCCCAGACTCGCGGCTTCCGCGTCCTCCTTGGCCCATTTGGACCTCTTCCCGCCGTAACCACGTCTTCTAAGGTGGTGGCTCCCAATGTTTCTCTCTTGAAGCCCCTTCATGTACTTAGACTTTTTTTTGACAGCTTCGGCCTCGCAAGCCTCCTTGAATATTTGAAACTCCTCTTTCGTGATTGTCGGATTATCCTTTACAATCTCGGAGTAGGGTTCCTTCTTATCGATGATCCTTGCTTTCACCCTTGTTTTCCAGGCAGCCAACGGGTGGCTAAACTTGGTCATGGCGTGTTTGTTTATCTTCTTCATTGCCGGGTCCTTATCTGGATCTTCATAATCGTTTTCATTCCGGCGCGGGAACAAGAATATCTGGTGAAACTTCTTTAGGAGGGAGGGCCTCATATTATCTATCTTCTATAGTTTCTCATCGTTGATGGTGGCGGTTGTCCGTATGATGCAGCCTATTTGATTGCCATAGCACGTGAGCGCTTCCTCGGGCGTGTTTGGCTCAAAATTACCGTCGTCCACCTCCGTGACCACTAGTCTAGTAGTCCTGACTTTGTTAGGAAGTCGTTGCCTCTTTGCTTTCGGTTCTACACCGGCTCTGCTCCCCAAGGCAGCGCCGGTCTCAGTCTCAGTGCCAGTCTTGATTCCGGTCTGGCTCTCAGCGCTGTTCTCAGTCTCAGCACCAGTCTGTGTGTCGGTCTTAGTCCCCGATGTCATCGGTGGGCCCAGCAACAACATCGGTTGATCGTCGGCAAGGCTCAAAAATTCGCCTGCCGCCCGGTAGAGGTCGTCGCAATCACTAGAACCCTGTCATTCATCGTTGCTAGCCATGTTTCCTACAATTAAATCTAGTCAATTAATTCTAGACCTAATAAAATAAATAATGACATAAAAAGGCATATTGTTTTGCAGGAACGTTGACTCCTTCCCAGTGCGGCAAATCCCGGGCACTCGATATGTCCTAGTTTGTAGCACAAGTCATGCCGAAATTCACGGAAAATTTTGGCATGATCTTTGCTAAAAAGTGGACAAATCGAGAACCTGAAATTTGCCGTAACAGAAATGAATCAACATTCCGGCAAAACATAGGCCACTCGGCTTCATTCCGTGGAAACAAAAGGCCACTTGGGCACAATCAAAACATGCATGTGCAAACACAATTGAGGAATGTGCATATGTCCTGACCACTTCAAATTTGCATGTCCTAGCATTTGACACTACAAGAAAATCTACACAAATCTCATGCTCTCTCAAACTCAATTCAAAAACCAAATATGAATTATATTTAGTTAACTATTGAACTAAATTACTTTACTCTAAACTAAACCCTACTGCCCTAATTAACATCTAGTTAAACAAACTCAATTCAAAAACTAAACCCTACTGAACTAATTAACATCAACATTATCAACTACTTAACATCTATTATTACCCTAAGTAAAAAAACATCTACTATTAACCATACTGCCCTAGTTAACTAGTACCATCACTACTACTAATTAACATCTACTACAACTACTAAAAATTATTATGTATGAACCCTAGTACTAATTAACATCTACTACTACTACTAATTAACATGGCAGAGGAAGAAAAAGCCGAGAGAGAGAGGGGGTGGGGGAGGGGTGAGGGGGCTTACAGAGAGGGGAGAGAAGGTGGCAAGGAGATGCTCGGCGACGGAGGTAGGGGCGGCGAGGGCGGGCTCAGGATCAAGAGGCGGCGCTCCTGGGCGGGCTCGGGGGCGGTGAGGTCGAGTGCGGCGGCGGAGAAGTTGAGGGCGGCGATGGTGAGGTCGAGGGCGGCCCGAGAGGCAGCGGCGGTGAGGCTGGGCGGCCTCGGGCGGCGGCGGTGAGGATGAGCGCGGCGTTAACGTCGGGAGGAGACGGCAACGAAGTGGGGGCGACGGCAAAATGGGGGTGACAGCAGCGAAGAGTGGGTCGAGGGATTTGGGGGAGAAGTGGTGGCCGGGGGGAAACTGTTTTTTGGGTCGTTATGTCAAAAATAACGGTAGTGCGTTAGGGAAAATGCGCTATAGCTAAGTTATCTATAGCACGTTTCCGCAAACGCGCTACTGCTATTCCTTCATCCTTTTTCCCTTTTTCTTTTTATTTACATTATATATTTTTCCTTTCTCCTTTTTCTATCTCTTTCATTTTCATTTACTTTTCTATTTGTGTTTCATTTTATTTTATTTTCGTTAGCAGTAGCGCTTTACAGGTAAACGCGCTGCTATAAGAGTAATAGCGGTAGCGCGGATTCTGAAAGATTGCTACCACTATGTGTAGCCCATCAGCTTAGTGGTCGAAATTTTAGTAGTACCGAGTTTTCAGAAAGACGCACTACTGCTATATATGCATCTGCAGCGCGCTTATTTGGCAGGCGCTACTGCTGTCTAGCAGTAGCGAGCTTTTTTAACAAGCGCTACTACTAAAGTTCTATGTATAACATTTTCCCTAGTAGTGTAGCCTGCTTTTTGAGGTTAAATCCGCTGGTGTTCTCTAGCAGCACTGAGCCTATTGTTGTAGATGATTGGCTCTGCAAGATTGGAAGAGAGCTGACCACTGCCAGATGCACAGATGTGGAGAGGTGCGCTTTGCCACACATCATCTTGATGGACCCGCAGCATCTTGGTGGGAGAACTCCACCACCACCTATCCCATAGCTACAGTTACATGGGATCAGTTTCAGCAGGCCTTCCGCACCGCACATGTTTCAGCTGGAGCAATGAGTTTGAAGAAGCGTGTGTTTTGCAACTTACGCCAACAGAGTCGTATAGTGGGACAGTATGTGGATGAGTTCAGCAAGTTAGCATGCTATTCCCCAGATGATGTGGCCACAGATGCCGCAAAGCAGGAGAAATTTCTTGAGGGACTCAATGATGAGCTGATATGCAGTTGATGGTGGCAACTTTCTACAACTACCAGGAGTTGGTAGACAGGGCCCTCATGATAGAAGGCAAGCAGCAACAGATTGACAAACACAAGAGGAAGTATAGACAGGGGAGGTACACTTCTGGAGCTCAGCAGAAGCCCTACTATTCCCCATACTTGGGAGGACATACTCATAACCATGGAGGGCATAACCATGGAGGACATAGGCACAATGGAGGAAGTTCACACAACCATAGTCGCCCTAAGAATGCCAATGGGAATGGAGGAAGAAACAGCCAGAATCGTTCCAACCCTGCGACACCCGCCAAGAAGGATCTGAGTCACATTACTTGTTTCTTGTGCGGGAAGATTGGACATTACGCCACTGAATGTTCTGAAGCAAAGAATGGGAATGGCAACGGAAGTTCTGGAAAGAATCCCAACCCCTTCACCAGAGGTTAGGTGAACCACGTCAGTGTGGACGAGATTGAGGAGTAGCCCGACGTAGTTTTCGGTAAGTTTTTGATTAATGCATTTACAACACTTGTTCTTTTCGGTACTGGTGCATCTCATTCATTCATATCAAGGGGATTTGTGGATAAGTATAAGTTGTCATCAGTAGCCCTTAAGTCACTTATGTTAGTAAGTTCCCCAGGAGCGGAGTATATATCTAGTAGGGGATGTTATCAGTTGCCAGTAACCATAGGTAGACATGTTTTCCCCACCGACCTCATTGTCCTGGAGTCACAATGATTGGACGTGATCCTAGGCATGGATTGGCTATCCAAGTTTGAGGGAAACATCAATTGTGCCAGTAAAACAACTCTTCTCACCACCCCGAAAGGAAAGAGGATCAAGTATGTGTCTAGGCATGCGCCTAGGAGGACTCAGGTAAATTACCTATCGGGAGTTGTTCAGGAGGAAGTACCAGTGGTGAAAGACTACCCCGATGTATTTCTGGAGGAGTTAATAGGCATGCCACCAAACCGAGACATCAAGTTTTTGATCGAGTTATTGCCAAGCACCGGACCAATATCCAAGAGACCATATCGTATGCCCGCAAATGATCTGAAGGAAATTAAGAAGCAGGTTAAGGAGTTACTGCAGAAAGGTTATATCTGACCATGTCGGATTTCGGGTTCCGGCAGACCCTTGAGGTTCAAACACTGGGGCGCGCGCGGAGGTTTCGCCTTCTACCTACCTGTTCCTCGCCGAATCGCTAGGATCTAAACTACGAGAAGAACAACACAAGAGACACAGGGTTTATACTGGTTCAGGCCACCATTGTGGTGTAATACCCTACTCCAGTGTGTGGCGTGGTGGATTGCCTCTTGGGCTGATGATGAACAATACAAGGAAGAACTGCCTCGCGACGGTCTGTTCTTGTCGCGGTGTTGTCCCTTTTCAAGGGGTTGATTCTAGATGCCTATCTTATCTTCAACTTCCTATGCTGATCTCTCTCTTTTGCCGGCCAGATCGATCTATCTATCCTGTGGGTGGCTAGTCCTATTTATAGGCGAAGGCCCTGGGCCTCCTCCCAAATATTGAGTGCGAAGGGCGCCAACAATTGGCCAATTTGAAGGGGAACATCTAGTACACTTATCCTAACTAAAGTTGGTCCTCGCCTGTCAAAGGCTCTGGTGGTGACGCCGACTTGGGCTCCACGGTGACCTCCATCCTGCTGTTGGACTGGTCTTGGTCTTGTTGCACCGAAATGGATGCCTTTGCTTGATCCTCTCGCCTGCTCTTGCTCCCCTTGCACCAAAGAGGAAAGAAGGGCACTGCGCGGGCTGGCGCCCTTGGTCGTCATGGCTTGCATCACGGGCACCTCGCGAGGTACCCTGCCTTGAACTCTCCGCCTCCTCGTGAGCCAGCCTGACGAGGCCGTGCCTGAGGAAGCTCCTTGTCATCCTCCCCAAGAGGCTTGGCCCCTCGCGAGGGTCTTGAGCTTGTGCTGATGAAGATGGGCCGTGCTGGGCCCCCTTTGAGCCACGCCGCAGGCCACAGGCAGGCAAGTCTGGGGACCCCCGTTCCTAGAACGCCGACAGTAGCCCCTGGGACCAAGGCGCGCCCGGACTTGGCCGAGCAGAGAGGCAAAAGGGCAAGTGTGAAGCGTCGCGGGCCCTAACAGCATGCGGCCTTGGGCGCTGCGTGGCGGTTGATTGGACGTGGGCGTCTCCGCAACCGCACTAGTTGATAAGGTGCGGCATCTGCCCTCTGCCTCCTTTGCTCTCTCCAGTTGCTGCTCAGATCCCCTTTCTTGCGCCTCTCCTTCCTTCCTTCGAAATCTCCAGATCTACTCCACCCGCGCGCCCTAGCCAGACATGGCGCCTCGCCAGGCCCCGGCCGGAGCTTGGTACTCGTCCGCCGTGGACTCGCCGAACGTGTCGGAGGCGGGCCTTGCCCGGGTGCGCCAGTTGGCAGCGGCGCAGGGCGTCGACGGGGCGAAGTTGTTCAAGGCCGGCTCTGCCCTCCCTGAGGGCCGAGGAAGCACCTTCTATCCGCTCTTCGTGAGCGCCATTGTCACCGGTCTGGTGCCTCCCTTCTCTGAATTCTTCTTTTCCGTCCTCTGCCATTACAACCTTTAAGCTCTGCATCTCCACCCCAATTCTGTCCTCCTTCTGGCAATCTTCACCTACTATTGCGAGGCTCACGTGGGGGTGAAGCCCTCAGTGGCCCTGCTGCGCCACTACTTCTACCTCCGGCCCTCTCGCGGCTCCGTCTCTGCGTGTGCGAGCTTCGTCGCGTACGGCAGCTCCATCGCCATTTCGAATCCCGGGAAACGGATTGAGGGCTTTAGGAGCAAGTGGGTCTTGGTTGATGCTAGGCGCGTCCACCCCCGGTTGGCCTTGCCCATGGGGCTCCCCTCGAGCTCCGACGACTGGTCTCGAGTGGAGCTTGCGGATCCCCGCGCAAGGCTGGTGTTGGAGAAGATGGATGTGGATCTGAGGCCCGCTAGCATGGCGGCGGCGAAGCTGACTGGCGCCTCGCTACTGAGGGAGTTCCTGGAGCATCAGCTGGCTCCGCTTCGTCAGTACTCGCTTCCGATGTGGAGGCCCCACCCAAGCCCTGCGGTCCTGGCCGATGAGGATCTGGCCGCGGTCCTCCAGTCTTTGGTCGGGGGAGACGTGGCAAGGTTGGAGGGTGCTCCGACGCCCCTGTTCCTTCACGAGGACTGGGAGCAGGTTGTGGGGCCCATGCCCGTCCTCAATGGGGATGGGCCTGTGCGTGCGGAGGCTCCCGAGGACCTGGTGGACTATCCTCCAGCGACTCCAGCAAAGAGAGGGAGGAAGGGGAGCGGGAAAAGGGGGCTGACTCCAAGGCAGAGTCAAGGGCTCCACCTCCTCGGCGCAAGTCCCGCACTCTCCGCCTCTCTCTGAGTGACGATGACGAGGGTGATGGCGAGCAGGGCGGCAGGAGCCTGCCCCCGGTTTCGAAGAAGGACCGGACTGGGCTGATCCTCCGCGGGTCCGCCCCAGCCCCGAGGCGATCCGCAGGCGCCCAAGCAGCACCCGCGCTCCTTGAGGCTGATCCTTGCGACCGGCTCTCGGGCTTCAAGTACGGCCGGAGGCTGCTCGAGTCTACGGGCGACGACTTGTAAGTTCTTGATCCCTGTCTGGTTTCTTGTTTCATCGCTGAGGCTTGACGCTCGTATCTCCCGGCTAGGCTGGCGCCCACGGCAAAGAAGCCGAAGGGGGCTCCTGAGACTCCATCTGCGGCAGCGCCTCTGCTCGCGAAAGAAGATGAACATGACGCGCGGGCCTCTCCTGCCCATGCGTCCCTGCGAGGCCCTGCCGAGCCGGCTGGGGCAAGCTCGGCTCCTATGGCCCTGGCGACCCCTGAGGCGCCCCCACTTGACGCAGTCACCACAGCCGCTGGGGCGCAGCACGCTCCGCCTCAGGACACCATGGTCACGCTGCCGCCTTCTCCTCCTACTCCGCCGACTGCTGGTTCCCCGTCTCCTCCTACTGTCCTGGATCGGGCTGCTGCCGAACTGGACCGTCTGCGGCACGATCTTCTGAGCGCCGACCCTCGTTTGGTGGTTGGGCGCTTGGAGCTAGCCTCTGGCTGGATTCGCTCCGATGCTTCGATTCGGGCGGCGCTGGTCCAGGCCTCGACGGCCTGCGACGAGGAGAATCAGGCCGTCCTTGGGGCGAAGATTGCCCGCGACGCCACCTTGGGGGAGGTGGCTAATGCCCGAGGTCGTTGTGAGGTGCTGGAGGGCGAGCTGAAGGGCCTGTAGGACCGGCTCGCCGAGGAGACTTGCCTTCACCTAGAGCAGGAGGACGACATGAAGGCTCGCGAGGCGGCCGTCAAGGACTAGGACGCCAAGCTCAAGAAGCGCCGTGACCACCTAGGCGCGCTGGAGCAAGAGCTGGAGGCGAGGAAGGCTGAGTTGGACGGCAAGGCACGGGTTCTTGCCGAGGATCGTCTGGCCTTTGCGGAGATGGAGGAGAAGGCCCGAGCTTCACTGAAGACGCTTTATGAGAGCGGCCTGGAGAGCCCGCTGGCCGGCGAGGAGGACGGCCCTGCCAAGCTGCTTCCTTTCCTAGTTTGTGCCCTTGACGATGTCGCCCTTGGCCTCGGCCCTATGGCTGAGGCCGAGGCACGCGTCTTGTCTTCTGCAACGCTGACGCGGGTGTTCACCCACATCTATCTTCGGGACCCCAACGTCGACCTCGACAGCCTGCTGGAGCCGGCGAGTGTCGAGCATGCCGCTACCGCTGCTGAGGCTGTGAAGGGTCGTGCGGAGGCTCTGCTGGGGAAGTTTCGGGCCTTCAGCACCAGGCCGAAGCGGAGCTCTGCTAGCCCGGCAGCTCCACAAGGCGAACCCACTCTGCGCAACTCCACAGCCGGCAAGTGACTCCGTTGTGGCTCCCGCCCTGCTTTTAGTTTCTGCACATGTATCAGGCCTCGGGGAGGCGTTAAAACTTGCATTTGGTGCTGCGATAACAGTATGGACTATAATATTTGCTTTTGAATTCCTTGAAATTTGTGTTATTTCCTTCCTACTTGCTTGTGTCCTACGCCGGCAAAGCCCAGCCCAGCGCATACCTCAGCCACCGTTAGCCCCGACCGGAAACCAGGACGGGACCAAGGAGTGAGGGGCTACGTGACAAGTTAGGCTCCTGAGTCGCGATGCTCAGGAGTCCTCCTTGGCGCCCGAATAGCAAGTAGGAAGGTGAGATGTGGGGGTGGATCTACCGTTCTACGTCTGCAGAGCCCGGCCCCGCGCATACCTCAACCGCCATTAGCCCCGACCGGAAACCAGGACGGGACCAAGGAGTGAGGGGCTACGTGACCAGTTAGGCTCCTGAGTCGTGATGCTCAGGAGTCCCCCTTGATGCTCAAACGGCCTTCATACCTTGGCTCCGCTCGGGGAGGGATGCGCGACGAACCAGGCCCGGGGGGGCCGGGCTGGGTGGCGTGCGCCTGGGTGTGACCCAGGCGTAGCCCCCGTGCCCAGCCCCCTCGCGCGGCACTCCTGAAGGGAGGCATTGCGATGAGGCTAGACACTGAGCTCTGGGCTCCCTGAGGTTGATGTGGCCCGGGGGGCCACCCTCAGTTGTTTATCACCAGCGCGGAGCATAGCGCTTCCGTATGCGTACGGGCATAGCCGCTCCTCGGCAGTGTCATCAGCCAGCGCGGAGCATGGTGCTTCCACTGGTGCGTGGGAGGGGGCTCCCCTCCGGGAGGAGCCCCCGGGGCGTGTACAGCCCCGCCCTGACACGTGGCTGGCACGGTAGGGCTTGACGAAGTGTATCTGGGCATCCGTGAGCCAGCGCGGGACTCACGGGGCCCTACCTCAAGGCGGGTTGCGCCTGGCTCTGGGCCTTATCTTGGAGTGTGTTCCTGTAAATTTGGCTAGATGCCGATGCTCTACGTCCTCGGGTCCCGGCTCTCGGGCTGGTCTCAGCCGTCACTGGTATGCCAGGGCGCGATGCCGTGGGCAGACAAGAGGGTGAGGGCCGAAGAGCCGGTAGGAGCCCTGAGTCGCGATGCTCAGGCACCCCCCTTTAACGCGCAAGCTGGGTTAGATGTTGAAACTCTACGTCCTCGGGTCCCGGCTCTCGGGCTGGTCTCAGCCGTCGCTGGTGTGCCGGGGCGCGATGCCGTGGGTAGACCAGAGGGTGAGGGCCGGAGAGCCGGTAGGAGCCCTGAGTCGCGATGCTCAGGCACCCCCCCTTTAACACGCAAGCTGGGTTAGATGTCAAAACTCTACGTCCTCGGGTCCCGGCTCTCGGGCTGGTCTCAGCCGTCGCTGGTGTGCCGGGGCGCGATGCCGTGGGCAGACCAGAGGGTGAGGTCCGGAGAGCCGGTAGGAGCCCTGGGTCGTGATGCTCAGGCACCCCCCCTTTAACGCGCAAGCTTGCGACATCCAGGAAGAAAAAAGGGTACCATGAACAGGCACCAAACAACAAGCATGACGGGTCGAAAACACGGCCCTAAGAGAAATGCAAGAGGGGTACATGCCACTGGGTCTGACCCGAGCGGCTTGGGGATAATGCAGCCCGAGGGGCGCCCCCAGCAGAGTGAGCAAAGAACATGAAAAAAAGAGATACATGCCACAGGGACGGACCCACGCGGCCTGGGAATAATGCAGCCCTGGGGGCGCTCCCAGCTGGAAATGAAACTAGAAAGATGTCACCCGATGACGCTGAAGACGAAGGGGTGTTAATGCAGCAGACTCGGTGGGTTGCGGGAGCAGATCCTCACGAGCCCCCAGGCCCTGGGGCCTCGGGAGGCTCCAGAGGCACTGGTGGCTCCTCGCGGACCGTCTCCATCTCCGCCAGGTCTGCGGAACGCCTGACCTCTTAACCCTCCAGGATGGCCCTCATGATGCGCCGGTACGCAGCAGCCGCGTTCGTCAAGCCGTAAGGCATGTGAACGTAGCTGTGGGGCAGGCCCTCGCAGCGTCCAACTCGCGAAGGCCAGAGGCGCTCCTGAGACACGGCTTAGTTGAGCCATGGTATGTCGATGCAGACGCGCAGCCCACCATCCTCGCCTCGATGGGGGGCCACAGCGGGTAAGCGGCGGCTGCCTCTCATGACCCTTGACTCCTGTAGCTCCTGAATGGCCTTGCTGACGAACTCCTGAGGGTTTGTCCCTCCTTGCCTTGCTCCTTGATGGAAACGTGCTTCGAAGCACGCCTCCACGTGGTGCCCAAGCGCCTCCCTCGTGACCTTGGCGAGGTCGACGGCCCTCGAGGGGAGAGCTCCCGAGCCCTGCTTGAGGAGGGCGCCGGGCGCACTTCCCTATGCGATGGCAGGAGGTTCCCCCTGAGCAGGCGCGGGCGCAGAGGTACCTGCCTCCTGAGGGGCCGGGCCGGTCGATGTCTTCTTCTTCTTGGAGGCGGCCTCGGGAAGCCTCCTGCTTCCACGATCCGGGTCTTCCAGTGATGCGGCCTGAAAGGCTCTCTCCAGGGAGCAGACTGCGTCTCTCTCTTCGCAGGGCACCGTGATGACTCCGCCACTTCCTAGCATCTTGAGGACATTGTAGCCATGGTGGGTTACGGCCATGAACTTGGCCAGCACTGGGTACCCGAGGATGGCATTGTACGGCAGGCGAATGTGGGCGACGTCGAAGTCGATGAGCTCAGTGCGGTAGTTGTCGCGTGCCCCGAAGGTGAAAGGGAGGCGGACCTGCCCAATCGGGACCGTGGAGCCGTCGGTGACTCCGGAGAAATGCTTGGTGGGCTGAAGCTGACTGTAGGGTACTTGGAGATTGTTGAATGTTTCCACGGACAGGACGTTGAGCCCTGCCCCGCCATCGATGAGGGTCTTGGTGACTAGTACGTTGCTGATGATTGGGGAACAAAGCATCGGGAGGACTCCGGCTGTGGCCGCGCACTTGAGCTGATCGGCTGAGCTGAACGTGATGGCGCATGCCGACCACCTGATAGGGCACGTGGCCTCGAGCTTGGGGAGGACTGCATTCACTTCGCGGGCGAACTGCTTGAAGATGCGCTAAGAGGCTGGGGCTTGAGCTCCTCCTAGGATGCAGGCGATTGCGCGTGGTTCCTGGAAGCCCCCAGCCCCTTCGTCCTGATGATGGTCCTCATCTCTCCTTGGCTGCGGCGGTAGCGGAGGGAGGCCTGCGTTAGCTTGCGGGCGATCCTCACGAGGCTGATCCCTCCAGCCTCCCTCGCGAGGCGGGTCCTACCAGTGATCCTAGCGAGGTTGGTCGCGCCACCCTTGATGTGGGCCGCGGTCTTCCCAGCGTCCTGCGTTCCTTCCTCCTCCTCGTCCGTAGCCCCGGTCGTTGCGGTCGGGACGCCGGCCATCCGTCCCTCATGCACGGCCCTGAGCTCTTGGCATTCATTGGTGTTGTGGGTGTGGAGGTCGTGGTACACGCAGTACCGACTGCCCATGGAGGATTTGGGTTGATCTCTGCCCCGCTTGGTGTCTGGTTCTGCCGCGAGCACGGCAGCCCCCTTGCGCTTCACGTCCTTAGCCTTGGGCTTCTTCTCTTCAGGGTCTGCGGCAGGCAATTCGAGGAGGGAGAGACGCCCTTCCTCAGCCTTGGCGCACTTGGTCGCCAGGTTGAACAGCTCCAAGGAAGTGCACAGATCTTCATGCATTGCGAGCTCCTCCTTCATTTTGACGTCACACACGCCGTCAGAGAAGGCTGAGATGATGGCCTCCACGGTCACCTTGGGAATCTTGAGGCGTGCGTTGTTGAAGCGCTGGATGTACTTCTGCAGGGTTTCCCCCGGTTGTTGCTTGATGCGGCGCATGCCGCTCACGGCGGGTGGCCGGTCGCGAGTACCCTGGAAGTTGGCGATGAAGCGGGTGCGCATCTCGTCACAGGAGGAGATCGTGCCTGGGGCTAGGTTCAGAAGCCAGGTGCGGGCCCTGTCCTTGAGAGCCATGGGAAACCAGTTCGCCATGACCTTCTCGTCTCCGTCGGCCTCGATGCCCAGCTCGTAGAGCTGAAGGAACTCCGCAGGGTCTGCCGTGTTGTCATAGCGAGGAGGCAGGTCTGGCTTGAACTTGCCGGGCCACGCGACGGTGCGTAGCTCGGTGGTGAAGGCGCGGCAGCCCGCTGTGGCCATAGGAGGCCTTGGAGGACGAAGGGCTCGGTCTTGCGGGTCCCCGTGCGCCACAGCTGGGTGCAGTGCGGGGTCTTGACGTGCTGGAGCAGGAGCGTGGTCGGGACGAGCCGGAGCAGGGAGCGCTCGGGCAGCTTCTCGAGGGTGTGGGACCTCTTGGCAGCTCTGCTCCTGCCGCGCTGGTTCCTGACGGGGCGGGTTCCGCCCAGGGTCCGCGCGCCTTGGAGCCAAGGCGCCTTCTTGAGGGGGAGGCGGCTGAGGTGCCCCAGGAGCTTCATTGCCCGCGTATGGCGGGGCGCGGTGCAGCGAGAAAGATGGCGCGGGGGAGCCCCCAGGGGCGCGGACGAGTTCGGTGACCCGGTCGAGTCACTCTTCGTAGACGCCGTTGACTGGGCGGTAGCGCAGGAGCTCGTTTGCCGCGATGAGCGCAGCTCGGGCCTCCATGGCCGCGCGGGGCGCACGGGATGAAAAACCAGCGAGGCTGAGCGAGGGCGTAGCGGTGCGGCCGTCTTGATCATGGACGGGTGCTGGGACGATGCTTGCTGCTCGTTCCCGCCGAGCCGGTGGCGGCGTTGATGGCAGGCAACGGGGAACGACGAGGGCGCCCACCGACGGGAGCCGTCTGGGCGACGTGGGAAGCGAGGGCGGCTCGGCGCTCGGCGCGAACCCGGCGTGCGTCAGACATGGTCGCGACGGTCAGAGAAGAACAGGGCGACGGAAGACGAATTCCGGAGCACCCCTACCTGTCACGCCAAATGTCGGATTTCGGGTTCCGGCAGACCCTTGAGGTTCGAATACTGGGGTGTGCGCGGAGGTTTCGCCTTCTACCTACCTGTTCCTCGCCGAATTGCTAGGATCTAAACTACGAGAAGAACAACACAAGAGACACAGGGTTTATACTGGTTCAGGCCACCATTGTGGTGTAATACCCTACTCCAGTGTGTGGCATGGTGGATTGCCTCTTGGGCTGATGATGAACAATACAAGGAAGAACAGCCTCGCGAGGGTCTGTTCTTGTAGCGGTGTTGTCCCTTTTCAAGGG
Organism: Triticum dicoccoides; assembly: GCF_002162155.2. NCBI lineage: Eukaryota > Viridiplantae > Streptophyta > Magnoliopsida > Poales > Poaceae > Triticum > Triticum dicoccoides. The sequence continues at coordinate 258,282,916 of NC_041393.1, forward strand.
GTTGATTCTAGATGCCTATCTTATCTTCAACATTCTATGCTGATCTCTCTCTTTTGCCGGCCGGATCGATCTATCTATCTTGTGGGTGGCTAGTCCTATTTATAGGCGAAGGCCCTGGGCCTCTTCCCAAATATTGAGCGGGAAGGGCGCCAACAATTGGCCAATTTGAAGGGGAACATCTAGTACACTTATCCTGACTAAAGTTGGTCCTCGCCTGTCAAAGGCTCTGGTGGTGACGCTGACTTGGGCTCCACGGTGACCTCCATCCTGCCGTTGGACTGGTCTTGGTCTTGTTGCACCGAAATGGATGCCTTTGCTTGATGCTCTCGCCTGCGCTTGCTCCCCTTGCACCAAAGAGGAAAGAAGGACACTACGCGGGCTGGCGCCCGGCTGGCGCCCTTGGTCGTCATGGCTTGCGTCACGGGCACCTCGCGAGGTACCCCGCCTTGAACTCTCCGCCTCCTCGTGAGCCAGCCTGACGAGGCCGTGCCTGAGGAAGCTCCTTGTCGTCCGCCCCGCGAGACTTGGCCCCTCGCGAGGGTCTTAAGCTTGTGCTGATGAAGATGGGCCGTGTTGGGCCCCCTTTGAGCCACGCCGCAGGCCGCAGGCAGGCAAGTCTAGGGACCCCCGTTCCCAGAACGTCAACAGACCAAGTTCATCACCTTGGGGAGCCCCAGTGCTTCTTGAGGAGGCTACTCGGCTTCAGCCAGATCACGTACATAGATAAAGTGTTGAAGCGGTTCAACATGACTGAGGCAAAGAAAAGGTTTCTGCCACTCTCACAAGGTATAAGGCTAAGCGAGACTCAGAGTCCTTCGACATCTGATGAGAGAAGGAGGATGAGTAGGATTCTGTATGCCTCGGCAATCGGATCCATCATGTATGCCATGATATGTATAAGGCTTGATGTTGCTTTTGCAATAAGCTTAACAAGAAGATACCACCCTAACCCCAATGAGAGTCACTGGGAAGCGGTGAAGAATATTCTAAAGTACATGAAAAGGACTAAGGAAATGTTTCTAGTTTATGGAGGTGAGTAAGAGCTCGTCGTAAAGGGTTATGCCGATGCTAGTTTCCAAACTGATAGAGATGATTGTTGATCACAGCCCGGATTTGTTTATGTCATTAATGGAGGAGCAGTGATCTCGATGAGACATGGTAGAGATATACAAAGGTTGGTTTCGGACTTGTCCAGACCCATATTGCGAGACATGGTCGAGCAAGATGGGATTTGCCCCTCCGATCAGGAGAGATAAACTCTGGGCCCCTCGTGTGATCCGACCAGGATAAGCATGGCCATGCAACAAGGATTATGAGATAATCCAGTTTGTGGTCGGCATCACTAGAAAGAAAAATAGGTCGGGCTAGCACATGGATAACAGACTCGCCTTGAGCCCGACAACATATATCGTGTGGCTAAAGGAATAGAAGTGTGATGTACAGGTTTGCCAAACGGCTTCGTTGTCTACTGGGTGGTCGGCACGCCTTGATAGAGGCCGCTACCAGCCGAGCAGGTCAGAGGTGATCTGACCTGTGACCAAGACGACTTGAACCTAAGGGGTCGCGCGCATAAGGGAAGGAACCTGTGAGGCCTCATCTGACTCCACGAGTTAGATGTGATCCTACTCGGACTCAGATCCTGGCCGAACAGATTTTGAGCTTCAGGGTCCATGTGAGGCCCAAGTGTTGAGCCCGCGACGGATGCCTATATAAAGTGGAGGTGCAGCACACTCATGCAGTTGATTGCTTCGGCGCTCTCACTAGGGTTTGCATGTGTTGCGAATAGCCACCTCCACTCACCGCCCACTGTGTGATCATACATAGCAGTCCGCCACACGGTGTTCCTCCTGCACGCGCGGATACTGTTAGAGGCGATGCACTTGGGCCGCTTCGGTGAACCTGTACGTGGGAACTGACGACCGAATGTTCGAGGGATATCGGACGAGGAGGAGACAATCCACGCGGACGCGCTGCCCCAACTCTTCTTCTCCTACACGGCACTGCGCGTCTAGTGGTAATGATGTGTGATCCATCTCCGTAGCATGTTCTTGGTTGTTCTGCGCGTAGGAAAATTTTAATTTTCAGTCGAGGCACCCTAGCATAGAACCCAAAACTATGGGGCCCACTAGGCACCAGGGCCCCTAGACGCACCATGGTGGGTAGTGGGGCCCTCCATCGCCTCTCAGCTCTATAAATACCCTAATATTCCATAAACCCTCAGGGAGTCAACGAAACAAAATTCCAGCCACCGCAAGTTCTAGAACCACAAGATCCAATCAAGAGGACTTCTCCGGCACTCTGTCGGAGGGGGCAACGATCATGGAGGGATTCTTCATCATTACCCTTGCCCCTCCAATGATGCGTGAGTAGTTCACCACAGATCTATGGGTCCATAGGCATTAGCTGGCAGGCTTTTTCTCTCTTTTTAATATTCAATATAGTGTTCACCTCGATGTTCCTGGAGATCTATTTGATGTAATGACTTTTTACAGTGTGTTTGTTGAGATCTGATGAATTGCGAGTTTATGATCAGTTCTATCTATGAATATTATTTGAGTCTTTGTTGAACTCTCTTATGGATGATTTTTATAGCCTTGTATTTCTTCAGAAGAGGTGGTTTGTGATAGGTTCGATCATGCAGTGCTCAATATCAGTGAAAAAACACAACAAAAAAATACACTTATGTGATGATACGTGTTTGTCACAGTAGGTCACGTTTTCTGTCATGCATCTACATCCATGATGATTTTATGACAGAATCAAGATAGTCATACCTGTGCTGTCATAGAACTATTCAATGACAATACCAAAATTATTATCACGAAAGTGTCCACTTTTGATAACCCACAAGTGTAGGGGATCGCAACAGCTTTCGAGGGTAGAGTATTCAACCCAAATTTATTGATTCGACACAAGGGGATCCAAAGAATATTCTTAAGTATTAGCAATTGAGTTGTCAATTCAACCACACCTGGATAACTTAGTATCTGTAGCAAAGTATTTAGTATCAAAGTAGTATGATAGTAATGGTAACAGTGGCAAAAGTAAAGATAGCAGTTTTGTCGTAGTTATAACAGTAGCAACGGAAAAGTAAATAAGCGAAGCACAATAGGTGAAAAGCTTGTAAGCATTGGATCAGTGATGGATAATTATGTCGGATGCGATTCCTCATGTAATAGCTATAACATAGGGTGACACAGGACTAGCTCTAGTTCATCAATGTAATGTAGGCATGTATTCCGAATATAGTCATACGTGCTTATGGAAAAGAACTTGCATGACATCTTTTGTCCTACCCTCCTGTGGCAGCGAGGTCCTAGTGGAAACTAAAGGATATTAAGGCCTCCTTTTAATAGAGAACCGGAACAAAGCATTAGCACATAGTGAATACAAGAACTTCCCAAACTATGGTCATCACCGAGAAGTATCCCGATTATTGTCACTTCGGGGTTTTCGGATCATAACACATAATAGGTGACTATAGACTTGCAAGATAGGATCAAGAACTCACATATATTCATGAAAACGTAATCGGTTCAGATCTGAAATCATGGCACTCGGGCACTAGTGACAAGCATTAAGCATAGCAAAGTCATAGCAACATCAATCTCAGAACATAGTGGATACTAGGGATCAAACCCTAACCAAACTAACTTGATTACATGGTCAATCTCATCCAACTCATCACCGTCCAACAAGCCTAAGATGGAATTACTCATGCACGGCAGTGAACATCATGAAATTGGTGATGGAGGATGGTTGATGATGACGACGGCGACGAATCCCCCTCTCCGGAGCCCCGAACGGACTCCAGATCAGCCCTCCCGAGAGAGATTAGGGCTTGGCGGCGACTCCGTATCGTAAAACGCAATGGAACTTTCTCTCTGATTTTTTCTCCGCGAAACGAAATATATGGAGTTGGAGTTGAGGTCGATGGAGCATCAGGGGGCCCACGAGACAGGGGGCGTGCCCAGGGGGAGGGCGCTCCCCCCACCCTCGTGGACAGGGTGTGGTCCTCCTGGCCTTGATTCTTTTGCCAGTATTTTCTTTATTTTCCAAAAGTTATCTCCGTGGATTTTCAGGTCATTCCGAGAACTTTTGTTTTCTGTACAATAAACAACACCATGGTAGTTCTGCTGAAAACAGCGTTAGTCTGGGTTAGTTTCATTAAATCATGCAAGTTAGAGTCCAAAACAAGGGCAAAAGTGTTTGGAAAAGTAGATACGTTGGAGACGTAGAAACTCCCCCAAGCTTAAACCTTTGCTTGTCCTCAAGCAATTCAGTTGATAAACTAAAAGTGATAAAGAAAAACTTTTATAAACTCTATTTGCTCTTGTTGTTGTAAATATGTAGAGCCAACATTCAAGTTTTCAGCAAAGATTATGAACTAACCATACTCACAATAACACCTAGGTCTCACATTTGCTCATATCAATGGCATAATCAGCTAGCGAGCAATAATAATAAAACTCGGATGACAACACTTTCTCAAAAAAAAAATCATAATATGATATATCAAGATGGTATGTCGCTAGCCCTTTCTGAGACCGCAAAACATAAACGCAGAACACCTTTAAAGATCAAGGACTGACTAATCATTGTAATTCATGGTAAAATAGATCCAGTCAAGTCATACACAATATAAACTAGTAATGAACGCAAATGACAATGTGCTCTCCAGCGGGTGCTTTTTAATAAGAGGATGATGACTCAACATATAAGTAAATAGATAGGCCCTTCGCAAACAACGAGTGCCTCCAACCAACAACAACGAGTGCCTCCAACTAACAATAGCCCTGGGGGAGTTTTGTTTAATTATTTTGATTTCCTTTGATATTTTTGATCATGAGACTGGGCATCCCGGTTACCGGCCATTTTCTCGTGAATGAGGAGCGAAGTCCACCCCTCTTGAGAATAACCCACCTAGCATGGAAGATACAGACATCCCTAGTTGAAACATGAGCTGCTCTAGCATACAAAACAGAATTCATTTGAAGGTTTGGAGTTTGGCACATACAAATTTACTTGGAACGGCAGATAGATACTACATATAGGAAGGTATGTTGGACTCATATGGAATGGGTTTAAGGAGTTTGGATGCACAAATAGTATTCCCGCTTAGTACAGGTGAAGGCTAGCAAAAGACTGGGAAGCGACCAACTGAGAGAGCGACAACAGTCATGAACATGCATTAAATTAATTTACACTGGCTACAAGCATGAGTAGGATATAATCCACCATGAACATAAATATCGTGAAGGCTATGTTGATTTGTTTTCAACTGAATGCGTGAACATGTGCCAAGTTGAGTCACTCAATTCATTCAAAGGAGGATACCATCCCATCATACCACATCATATTCATTTTAATAGCATCTTGGCATGCAAGGTAAACCATTATAACACATAGCTAATTAAGCATGGCACAAGCAACTATAATCTCTAAATGTTATTGCAAATATGTTTACTTCATAATAGGCTAAATCAGGAACGATGAACTCATCATATTTACAAAAACAAAAGAGGTCGAGTTCATACCAGCTTTTCTCATCTCAATCAGTCCAGCATATATCGTCATTATTGCCCTTCACTTGCATGACCGAACGGTGTGTATAATAATAATAGTGCACGTGCATTGGACTAAGCTGGAATCTGCAAGCATTCAACTCAAGAGAGAAGATAAAGTAATATGGGCTCTAAGTTAAATAAACAATCATGCATATGAGAACCACTAAACATTTTCAATATGGTCTTCTACTCTCGACCCCCAAAGGAAAGAAAAGAAACAAAACTATTTACATGGAAAGCTCCCAACAAGCAAGAAGAAGAACGATAAATCTTTTTGGGTTTTCATTTCAATTACTACTACAAGCATGGAAATTAAACTAACTATTTTCTTTTTGGTTTTTCTTAAGGTTTATCAAACACACAAGAAGAAAGCTAGAAAAATAAATTAAACTAGCATGGATAAAACAATGACAGAGTATGAGCACCGACAACTAGAATAATGTGTGAACATGAATGTAAAGTCGGTGGAAATACGTACTCCCCAAGCTTAGGCTTTTGGGCTAAGTTGATCTAATGCCAAGGATAGCCTGGATGATATCCGAAGTTATAACTGGGGTCGTAATGAGATGCAGCAGCAAATGCATCCTGAGTTGCGGCATGTTGGCGAGCAGCCTCCGCTCTCCCCTCAGCTGCCTCCTCCTGGTAACAACATATCTTCGTTTTGCCTGGTAATCAAAAAGGAAAGGATCAAGGAGAGTAACATGGACAGAGCTACGTCAGGCAAAGATTAGTCGATACTGGAGGAATTGTTCATTCCTCAAAAGAAAATGATGTTTGACCATCGCGTCATAATCTAAATAAGCAGGAAGCAACTCCGTATCCCCCTCTCGTGGGGCTATACCAAGATAATTAGCAACACGGGTCGCATAAATCCCTCCAAATAAATCTCCAGACATACCATTATTATCCAACCTACGTGCAACTATTGCCCCCAAGTTGTAATCTTTATTTCCTAACACAGCACTCTTGAGGACACAAAGATCAGGGACACACATGTGACATGCTTCATATTTACCATTAATGCATCTACAATGAAGAGAGCAAAATAATGTATAGCAGGAAAATGAATGCTCCCTATGGTAGCTTGTGCTATATCCCTAGATTCCCCCACAATAATATTAGCTAGAAAGTCTTTATATTCAGATCTGTGGGAGTCATTAACATTGCCCCACTGCGGGACTTTGCAAGCAGTTGTAAAATCTTCTAAGTCCATGGTATAAGATTTATCATAAATATCAAATAGGACACTCTGAGAATTACGTGAAGATTTATATTTAAACCTTCTCACAAATGAATCAGTCAATTGGTAGTACTGAGGACACTTATCTTGTAAGAAGTCCTCAAGATTGGCATTACGCACATATGCATCAAATTCATCCTTGATGCATGCTTTTACCATAAACTCATCTCTATGGCCACTCACAAGCTCGCACTTCTGCGTCCCTTGGTGGTTCATCATCTTGCTCACGCATAGCACGCCTGGGTCCTCTCTTTGTTGAGGAACCACCTTGGTACATTCTCCTAGACATTCTCCTAGACATACCTTAGTAACTTCAAAATAAACTGAATAAAACTAAACAAGATTGGTAGCAACTACTCCTACAAGTGCCTAGAGCCTATATCATGCATTAGAATTGCCTGGGACCTCATAAATTTAACATCCAAGCTCAAGAACAGGGGCACCTATGCAGCAAAAATTTGCAATGAATAAAGCACTAGAACAAAAACTAATTGGACCAATGGAGGAGTCACATACCAAATAACAATCTCCCAAAGTAGTTTTGTGAATGGAGCTTTGAGCAAGGAGATCGAAAATCACAGCAAAATGAGCTAGAACTCGTGCTTGAGATGGATGGGGATTTTTTGGGAAGAAGATGGAGTGTGTGGGTGCAGGAATAAGTGGAGGGGGGCGACCGTGGGTCAATGAGACAGGGGGGTGCACCCAGGGGGTGTGGGCGCGCCCTCCACCCTCGTGGCCAGGTGCTTGCCCCCATGAAGTGTTTTCAGTGCCTAAAATTCTCAAATAATCCATAAAAAATCATACTAAATTTGCAGGGCAATTGGAGCACTTTTATTTTTGGGATATTTTTTTATTGCATGGATAATTCAGAAAATAGACAGATAATACTATTTTTGCTTTATTTATTCTAAATAATAGAAAGTAAAAAGAGGGTACAAAAGGTTGTGCCTTCTAGTTTCATCCATCTCATGATCATCAAAATGAATCCACTAACAAGGTTGATCAAGTCTTGTTAACAAGCTCATTCCGAATAACATGGAACCGGAGAAATTTCAAATAACACTAGGTTACCTCAATGGGGATATGAACATCCCCAACAATAATAATATCATATTTTTTTCTTGACAGTAGGAATAGGAAATTGAAAACCTCCAATAATGATAGTTGGGTTTTTTCCAATAGAATTGATGCCATGAACTTGAGGTTGTTTCCTCGGAAAGTGTACCGTACGCTCATTACCATTAACTTGAAAAGTGACATTGCCTTTGTAGCAATCAATAACAGCCCCTGCAGTATTCAAAAAGGGTCTACCAAGGATAATCAACATACTATCATCCTCAGGAATATCAAGAATAACAAAGTCCGTTAAGATAGTGACATTTGCAACCACAACAGGCACATCCTCGCAAATACCGACAGGTATGGCAGTTGATTTATCAGCCATTTGCAAAGATATTTTAGTAGGTGTCAGCTTATTCAATTCAAGTCTATGATATAAAGAGAGAGGCATAACACTAACACTGGCTCCAAGATGACATAAAGCAGTTTTAACATAATTTCTTTTAATGGAGCATGCTATAGTTGGTACCCCTGGGTCTCCAAGTTTCTTTGGTATTCCACCCTTAAAAGTATAATTAGCAAGCATGGTGGAAATTTCAGCTTCCGGTATCTTTCTTTTATTTGTAATGATATCCTTCATGTACTTAGCATAAGGATTTAATTTAAGGATATCAGTTAAGCGCATGCGCAAGAAGATAGGTCTAATCATTTCAGCAAAGCACTCAAAATCCTCATCATCCTTTGTCTTGGATGGTTTAGGAGGAAATGGCATGGGTTTCTGAACCCATGGTTCTCTTTCTTTACCGTGCTTCCTACCAACAAAACCACTCTTATCATAACGTTGATTCTTTGATTGTGGGTTATCAAGATCAACAGCAGGTTCAATCTCTACTTCATTATTATTGCTAGTTTGAGCATCAACATGAACATTATCATTAACATTTTCACTAGGTTCATGTTCATCACCTGATTGTCTTCCGACATCAGAAATAGAAATATCATTGGGATTCTCAGGTGGATCTACAACAGGTTCACTAGAAGCATGCAAAGTCCTATCATTTTTTTTCTTTTTGGAAGAATTAGGTGCCTCTCTAATTTATTTCTCTGAGAATCCTACTTGATTCTCTTAGGGTGGCCTTCAGGATACAAAGGTTCATGAGTCATTGTACCAGTTCTAGTAACCACTATAACAGCAAAGTCGTTTTTATTATCTAATTCATCAAGCAAATCACTTTGAGCTTTAAGTACTTGCTCAGCTTGAGTGGTAACCATAGAAGCATATTCGCTAATGAGTTTAAGTTCACCTTTAACTCTAGCCATATAATCACTCAAGCATCCTATCTCGAAAGAATTATTCTTTAATTCTCTACAAACATAAGCATTAAAACTTTCTTGTCTAGCCATAAAGTCATCAAATTCATCTAAGCATGGGCTATGAAATTTAGTGGAAGGAATTTCAACTTTATCATATCTATAGAGAGAATTTACCTTTACTACCTGTCTTGGGTTATCAAGACAATGTGGTTCTTCAACAGGCGGCTTATTAAGACCATGTATTTCTTCAATAGGTGGTAAATTCTTAACATCTTCAGCTTTAATACCTTTTTCTTTCATTGATTTCTTTGTCTCTTTGTATATCTTCCGGACTGAGAAATAGAACGCCCCTCGCCTCTTCTTCGGAGTGGGTTTAGGAATAGGCTCAGGAGTTGGCTCAATTGGCTCAGGGATTGCCTCAGCACTACTAGGAAAAGGGCTATAGATAATATGGACATTAATGGCACACCAGACATGTGGTGCGCCACTACTATATAGCAGTGGCGTACCATGTGTTGGTGCGCCACTACTAACAAACTTTTTTTTCCAAAAATACTAATGGCGCACCATGGCAGAGTGCGCCATTACTAGTTTTAACTAGTAATGGTGCACCACTCACCGCGTGCGCCACTACTAACAATTTTTTCTACTTTTTTTCAAAACTAGTAATGTTGCACCAGTGTATAGTGCGCCATTACTAGTTCAAACTACTAATGGCGCACCACACATATGGTGCGCCACTACTAACTTTTTTTTACAAAACTAGTAATGGTGCACCACCAGCTGGTGCACCATTAGTAACCAGGGTTACTAATGGCACATTTGTAGGTGGTGCGCCATTAGTAACCTGGGACCAACTAGATATTTTTGGACAGCCACCAACCACACTCACTTTCCCCACTTCATTCTCTCCACCTCCTCCTCCAAGCTTGTCTCGGCTGCCTCCTCTTCCTCACTTCATTTGCACCATAGATTCATCCAAATTAAGTGGTTAAATTACCTTTTTTGTTAGGTAAGTAAGGGGAAAGCTTTCTTTATATTGTAGATCTACTTTTTTCTCCCTCCAACAACGTGCACATGCACTTTTTATGGCCTAGCTAGATCTATGTATGTTTGTGGTGTTGCATATGTTTGTGGTGTTGCATATATGTTTGTGTTTGCAGGTACTGGTATTTGAAATGCGATAGTTGCCAATATTTTGCCGGAATGTTGATTCATTTCCATTTTGGCAAGAATTTTGCACTATGCATTCTTTTCAGTCCTATTTTTCGGCAAAGTCATGCCAAATTTTTTCTTGGTTCTAAAATATCGTTTTGCTCTACCCCGCAGGTGACCATGGTCCGCACGATGACCGAAGGCATCATGAATAGGTTTTTGAGCTCCGCAAATGCCGAGATGCTTTAAAGAACGAGACGGAGATAAGATGTCCGTGTCAAAGATGTGAGCTGAGGAGCCTTATGGACCCAGATTCCGTACAGGTGAGGGACCACCTGCTCTTGCGTGGTTTCATGGATGGATACTGGTGGCAAGGTGATGAAGATGATTATGAAGTCGTCAATGAGGGTCGGGCAAGAAATGAGGAAGGGCATGAGCAAGACAACCGCGGCGAGGGCGGGTGAGGATACGAAGAATCTACAGGACATGATCACAAAGTAGATGCAGTACACAGTCATCATGTAGAAGATGCCGGACATGATGATGAGGAAGACGCCAGAGCAGACGAAGGGCATGATCATGAATATAAACATGCCGGAGCAGATGACGATAGACCATCGATGGGCTGGGTGCAGGACCCGCATATTCAAGAGCTGCTTCTCAAGCAGACGGATAATGCAAGACCTGCCACCCGAGAGAAAGCCAAGCTGGATAAACTGGAGATAGACGCAGTTACTCCATTGTATGAAGGATGCAGGCCCGAGGATACCTGCCTGAAAGTAACGCTCATGGCTTTGGAGATGAAGATAAAACACAAAATGACCGACGCATGCTTCGACGAGAACATGCCATTCTGGCACGAACGTCTTCCCAAGGGGAACAAGTGCCTGACCAGTTTCGAGGAGGCGAAGAAAATCGTGTGTCCTCTGGATTTACCACACGTGAAATACCATGTGTGCATGAACAATTGCATCATTTATCGGGACGAGCACGCGGAGTCTACCATATGTCCGGTGTGCGGTGTCACTCGATACAAGAAGAGGAAGAAAGCTCCTATAAAAGTGGTGTGGTACTTACTGATCGCTCCTCGTCTGCAGCGGTATTTCGCGGACCCTAAGGTAGCAAAGCTCCTGTGTTGGCACACGGATAGGGAGGAGAAGAAGCGAGAAGATGACGGAAATGATCCGGAGATAAATAAAAAAGACAAGATGTTGAGTCACCCTAAGGATGCGAGCCAGTGGCAAGCGTTGAACTTCGAATACCCAAAATTTGGGAATGATCCAAGGAACATCGTGCTGGGCGCGAGCACCGAGGGAGTTAATCCGTTTGGCAGCCAGAGAAGCACACATAGCACCTTGCCAGTGTTTGTGTGGATGTACAACCTTCCCCCCTGGTTGTGCATGAACAGGAAGTACATTCACATGAGTATGTTAATTGAAGGGCCAAAACAACCAGGGAACGACATCAATCTGTATCTGGGGCTGCTGAAAGAGGAGCTAGACACGTTGTGGAAAATGTCAGCCAATACATGGGACACCGCAGAGAAAGAATATTTCCCTTGAGAGCCGCAACGATGGTGCAGGACTATCTCGGTTATGGATATGTCGTGGGGCAGGTGGTCCACGGATTTTCTGGATGCATCAGGTGCATGGATGATACAATGTATCGCTAGCTAGATAGAGATCCCAGGTCTTTGAAAACCGTGTTCATGGGACATTGAAGGTGGATTCGCGACGATGACTCATGGAGGAAACGCAAGGATATGTTCGATGGTGAAACCGAACCCCGAAGACGCCCGCGTACGAGGAGCGGCGAGGAAATAGACGAGCTGTTGAAAAATTGGAAAGATTGCCCACTGCCGGGAAAGAAGCAAAAGGCGCCAGAGCGGGGAAAGAAGCGAAAGGCGCCAAAGCCGCTGTTGAAGGTATGGGAAACGAGGTCTATTTTCTGGGACTTGTCGTACTAGAAGATCCATCGTGTGCCTCATAGCCTTGATGTCATGCATATCACGAAGAACGTGTGCGAGAGTCTGCTCGGTACCCTTCTCAACATGCCAGAGAGGACCAAAGATGGGCCGAAAGCAAGGGCAGACTTGAAATCAATGGGCATCAGGGAGGAGCTTCACGCTAATGATGATGATGATGAGGCGAAGCAGGACACAGAAAGTCGTCACAAAGGCAAAAAGGCTAGAAGACCGGAAATGACTTCCCTCCCGCGTGCTTCACTCTAAGTCAGGAGGAGATCGATAAGTTTTGCACCTGCTTCGTAGGAGTAAAACTTCCTTACGGTTACACGGGGAAGATAAGCAGATACCTAGACTCACCGAAGCAGAAGTTCAGCGGGATGAAGTCTCACGACTGTCACATGCTGATGATGCAGATACTTCCAGTTGCAATCCGTGGGATCATGGACGCGCACGTCCGTGAAATGCTATTTGGCCTATGCAACTTTTTTGATGTCATCTCTCGGAAGTCGGTTGGCGTGAGGCAACTCAGAAGGCTACACGAAGAGATCATGGTGATACTATGCGATCTTGAGATGTACTTCCCGCCCGCATTCTTCGATGTTATGGTGCATCTGCTGGTCCATATCATGGAGGATATCATCCAACTCGGGCCGACGTTCCTGCACATCATGATGTCGTTCGAAAGGATGAATGGTCTCATCAAAGGATACGTTCGCAACATGTCATATCCAAAGGGAAGCATAGCCAGGGGATTTCTGACCGAAGAGTGCATCTCCTATCGCACGAATTATCTAGGCATCGAGAACCCCGTTGGTCTACCCGTCAACAGGCACCTCGACAGGCTCGCTGGATGGGGTCACCGTGAGGGTCGCCGCGAAATGCATGTCAACTTCAAGGGTCGACTCGCCAACTTTGAAAGAGCAAACCTAGTTGCGCTACAACACATAGATGTGGTCGATCCTTGGGTGGTAGAGCACAAAACCTTTATTGAGAAGACATACAAGGACCGAGGCCAACAGAGGACGGACGGAGATATAATCAAAGAGCACAACTCATGTTTCACGCGTTGGTTCAAGCAGAAGCTTCTGTCGTACCCTTTACATGAGGATTCTTCCGCGGAAGAACAACTCATATTCGCCTTGTCACATGGCGCCGAGCACAACCTGATGACATATGAGGCGTATGATATCAACGGCTACATATTCTACACCGAGGGAAAGGACATGAAGGGCAATGGTTATCAGAACTCTGGGGTAACGATGGAATCCTACACCGGTAACGACAAGGACAGATACTACGGAAGGATCGAGGAGATCTGGGAGCTGAGCTACGCTGGAGAGAAGGTCTCGATGTTCTGTGTTAGATGGGCCAAGAGCGTCCTAAAAGAAGATCGGTATTTCACCAGCATGGTTATACCCGAAGCCAAATCCAAGACCGCGGGCGCAAACGTCACCGCGAAAAATGAGCCATGGGTACTGGCTTCCCAAGTGGACCAATGCTTCTTCATTACCGACCCGTCAAAGCCCAGTCGTGTTGTCGTGAGGAGAGGCAAAAGGAAGATCATTGGAATGGATGGAGTCGCCAATGAGCAAGACTTCGACAAGTACGGCAACCCGAAGATGGAACATGACGATGATGATGAAGTAATAGCATACACCACAAGAAGAAGCAGGACCACCCTACCTAAAGGACGTCCTTCAAGAGAAGAACTCCATTTGCGAAAAATAAGGGCAAGAAGATTGTGAACAGATAGCTAGCTAAGATCGATTGTATTTAAATTGTGGCCTTCATTTCTCGATTGTATTTTGACATATTGAAATAATATTTCTTCTGTTCTAGTGTCCTCATGAATATTTATTTATGTTTATTATGGTATTGAATTTCTAACTCGCAAAAAGTATTGAATTTGTTAATATTTTTTGAACTCATGAATATTTTTAAATTTCATGGGCACTTTTTGAATTCATGAATATTTTTTCAAATTTGATGATATTTTTTCATATTCATAAATGTTTTACCAATTCACAAATTAATGCAACTAAAAATTCAAAAAAGATATTGATGATATTTTTAAATAACAAATTTGATGATATTTTGAAATAACAAATTTGATGATATTTTTTCATATTCATAAATATTTTCAAATAACAAATTTGATCATATTTTTTCACATTCATAAATGTTTTCAAATTTGATC
>NC_041393.1:258298100-258343530 GCF_002162155.2 Triticum dicoccoides
GACCCCCGCGCCCGCTCCGACGACCGCCGCTGCCACAAGGAGAGGAGGAGCCCCGCCTCCACAAGGAGAGGAGGATCCCCGCCACCACCAAGGGGAAGAGGCCACCGCCGCCACCGAGGGGAGGAGCCCTGCCGCCACCAAGAGGAGGAACCTCGCCGCCAGATCTTCAACGCCCCACCGCCGCGAGAACATCGACGTCCTCCTCCACCGGTTCGAGGTGATTCCTACCCTCTTCTCCATTTCTCCATCTCCTCCCCTGCAAACCCTAGGGCCGAATCTTCTTGCTCCTCGTCCCACACCCAGTGGCCATTGCTCCGTTTTGCAGCAGCTCACTGCGTCCATCGATGAGGCTGGGTGCCTCCATGGCCATCCTTCTCCTCTCCTAGTTGGCTCTGTCATGGAGTTTGTTTGTCTGCCTGTCTCTTCTAATTGTAGCTCCAGTAGCCTTCAAATATTGGTTGTAATTTAGGTGGCTATTTAATTGTTTTTTATCAACATGTAGTGAATTGTATGGACACTCACCCTCCAGTGTTTGCTTTCACCTATACACACTCCAGGATGGTACTGGGATCATTGCTCGAGGGGTAGTACTCTCTAAAAGCCCGTGAAATGAATCTTAGTTGCACTTTTGTGTAGTGAGGTCAAATACAATGTGATTCACTGGTGGCTGTCAATGTGTAGGTTTTGTAGTTGTGCTGATTTTAAAATTGTGTGCTCCCTCACATGAATCTAGTGGTCAGTCCTTTGACTTGTGTTGAACCTCGTCACTTCATTAAAAGTTTAGTCTTTTTCGACATTGAACTTTGTGCTCAGTCCTTTGTAAATTAAACTGAACTGTCTGTGGTAGATAAACTAAGCGTTGTGGCCATGCTTGATGCAGGAGCTCAAGAACCTGCGGCCGCAGCTCTACTCCGCCTCCGAGTACTGCGAGAAGTCCTACCTCAACACCCACCAGAAGCAGATGTGAGTAGCCACCTCTGCTGCTCCTCCTCTCCTCCATTAGAAGTAGTCGCAGAGTTATTGAGTGGACGGACATGCTTAGATGGGCCTGGAAGACAGGAAGAACATTTAACTTGAAATGGTCATGAATTGGAACTAAGTGTGTGTAGAACAGTGACAACTACACTAGTTTTGTAGCCTCCAGCAAGTTTACGAGCAAACAGAATTTTCCTTCTCTTTTAGAAATAAGCAGGCAGCTCCCTGATCGGTGTTGTTGTTGGTTGCTGAAAAAAACGAGTTACCAGTGCACAAACTAGTTACCAGTGTTGTTGTTGGTTGTAGTCTGAAACATTCCTTGTTTTTTTTGCACAAATTATCCACCTTAAATCCTAAGTACCTTTGATTTTGATAGTTTTGCTGTCAGTTGTCTGTAAATCTTATGCTACTGGCTGCACTGTGCTCTACTGATTGAAGAAGCAAATGCCTTTCTTATGTCCAGTGCTCTAGACTATAGTTACTTCTATATATTTTCTGATGCATTAGTAACGTGCCAGAATATAGGGCATTTGTTCATTAGCCTAGTGTTCTCTTGGATTATCGTAACCAGCGAGAACCAAAGGTCCTTGTCCTGAGAATGATTCCATTTTCTGGACCATGTACCTTTCTATGCCCATGTATATGATGTACTTTGAGTCAGCATATCCTAATAGGTGTTCTAGTGCAGTTTTGTGTATCTCTAGCTCATTGGGATATGAAGATGCTACAAGCACTTGATCTGCGACGCACATGTGGTGTAACATATGGACTTTGAAATGTTTTACTTTCATGACATGATTAGCAACACAGCAGAACATAGAGCATTGATGTGGCAGTACTATTGGAAATATGCCCTAGAGGCAATAATAAATTAGTTATTATTATTATATTTCCTTGTTCATGATAATCTTTTATTATCCATGCTATAATTGTATTGATAGGAAACTCAGATACATGTGTGGGTACATAGACAACACCATGTCCCTAGTAAGCCTCTAGTTGACTAGCTCGTTGATCAATAGATGGTTACGATTTCCTAACCATGGACATTGGATGTCGTTGATAATGGGATCACATCATTAGGAGAATGATGTGATGGACAAGACCCAATCCTAAGCCTAGAACAAAGATCGTGTAGTTCGTATGCTAAAGCTTTTCTAATGTCAAGTATCTTTTCCTTAGACCATGAGATTGTGCAACTCCCGGATGCCGTAGGAATGCTTTGGGTGTACCAAATGTCACAACGTAACTAGGTGGCTATAAAGGTGCACTACGGGTATCTCCGAAAGTGTCTGTTAGGTTGGCACGAATCGAGACTGGGATTTGTCACTCCGTGTAACGGAGAGGTATCTCTGGGCCCACTTGGTAGGACATCATCATAATGTGCACAATGTGACCAACGGGTTGATCACGGGATGATGTGTTACGGAACGAGTAAAGAGACTTGCCGGTAACGAGATTGAACAAGGTATCGGCATACCGACGATCGAATCTCGGGCAAGTACAATACCGCTAGACAAAGGGAATTGTATACGGGATTGATTGAGTCCTTGACATCGTGGTTCATCTGATGAGATCATCGTGGAACATGTGGGAGTCAACATGGGTATCCAGATCCCGCTGTTGGTTATTGACCAGAGAACGTCTCGGTCATGTCTGCATGGTTCCCGAACCCGTAGGGTCTACACACTTAAGGTTCGATGACGATAGGGTTATAGGGAATAGATGTATGTGGTTACCGAATGTTGTTTGAAGTCCCGGATGAGATCCCGGACGTCACGAGGAGTTCCGGAATGGTCCAAAGGTAAAGATTTATATATGGAAAGTTGTTGTTCGGGTTCCGGGAAAAGTTCGGGTTTTTTGGTATTGTACCGGGAAGCTTCCAGAAGGTTCCGGAGGATTCCGGAGGTCCAGAAATTGTTCCACCACGTCCAATACAGCAGCATGGGCTGTAGGGGGTGCCCTAGCCTTAATGGGCCAGGGGCACCATCCCCCCCAAGGCCCATGCGCATGGGAGAGGGGAAACCCTAAGGGGGAGGGCCTCCACTTGACTTGGGAGGCACTCCTCCCCCCTTGGCCGCCGCCCCAACCCTAGATGAGATCTAGGGGGGCCGGCCCCCTCTCCCCCACCTATAAATAGTGGAGGGGTGTGAAGGCAGCCGCACCCCAAGTTCTGGCACAGCCCTTCCTCTCTCCCAAGTCCTCCTCCTCTCCCTCGGTGCTTGGCGAAGCCCTGCAGGATTGCCACGCTCCTCCATCACCACCACGCCGTTGTGCTGCTGCTGGATGGAGTCTTCCTCAACCTCTCCCTCTCTCCTTGCTGGATCAAGGCATGGGAGACGTCACCGGGCTGTACGTGTGTTGAACGTAGAGGTGCCATCCGTTCGGCACTAGGATCTCCGGTGATTTGGATCACGACGAGTACGACTCCTTCAACCCTGTTCTCTTGAACGCTTCCGCTTAGCGATCTACAAGGGTATGTAGATGCACTCTCCTTCCCCTCGTTGCTAGTCTCTCTATAGATAGATCTTGGTGACTCGTAAGAAAATTTTGAATTTCTGCTACGTTCCCCAACAAGTACAGTATTCTCTGGGATTATTTAGATACCTAGTGAGTAGTTACCACCAATGTGGTTTGATTTTGAGCTTGTAAAATGGTGGACATGGCTTAGCAGGGGGGACTGGCCTCACTAGTAACATTCAAGCCCTTGATGGTCTTTGCATTTTACTTGTGTTGTTGACAGTAGTTAATTAAACGAGGCAACACTGTAGTCTGAAACATTCCTTTTTTTGCATAAATTATCCACCTTATTAAATCCTAAGTACCTTTGCTTTTCACAGTTTTGCTATCAGTTGTCTGACCTATCTATCCTTTATTTTGATGTTGTAGCTAGAACTGCCATGAATGCTTAGAATATATAAATTTAGATGTTTATATGGTCACTGGGTTCTCATAGTATACCGTTTCAGGGGTTCATCGTGCTGCAGTGGCTCTAGGCCGAGCATGGCATGTTACTACCATAGAGGTACCCAAATATGTAGGTGTAGTTTGTGTTTTTATTTGTTCACATTGTCGATGTATTGCTCAATTAGACAATTAGTGTTTATGAAGCAGAAGAATAAACCTGCTGCTGCTACTGTTATGCTTGTATTCACTGCTGTTGGGTTATGTAGTAATTTCAAAAAAATTCCTACGCACACGCCAGATCATGGTGATGCATAGCAACGAGAGGGGAGAGTGTGTCCACGTACCCTCGTAGACCAAAAGCGGAAGCGTTAGCACAACGCGGTTGATGTAGTCGTACGTCTTCACGACCCGACCGATCAAGCACCGAAAGCACGGCACCTTCGAGTTCTTGCACACGTTCAGCTCGGTGACGTCCCTCGAACTCCGATCCAGCCGAGTGTCGAGGGAGAGTTTCGTCAGCACGACGGCGTGGTGACGATGATGATGTTCTACCGATGTAGGGCTTCGCCTAAGCACCGCTACGGTATTATCGAGGAGGACTATGGTGTAGGGGGGCACCGCACACGGCTAAGAGTTGAATGATCAATTGTTGTGTCTAGAGGTGCTCCCTGCCCCCGTATATAAAGGAGCATGGGGGGAGGTGGCCGGCCAAGGAGGAGGGCACACCAAGGGGGGAGTCCTACTCCCACCGGGAGTAGGACTCCTCCTTTCCTTGTGGGAGTAGGAGAAGGAAGGAAAAAGGAGAAGGAAGGAAGGGGGCGCCCCCCCCCTCCCTAGTCCAATTCGGACCAGTCCATGCGGAGGGGTGCGGCCACCCTTTGAGGCCTTCCTCTCATTTCCCGTATGGCCCATTAAGTCCCAATACGAATTCACATAACTCTCTAGTACTCCGAAAAATACCCGGAACACTCGGAACCTTTCCGAAGTCCGAATATAGTCGTCCAATATATCGATCTTTACGTCTCGACCATTTCGAGACTCCTCATCATGTCCCCGATCTCATCTGGGACACTGAACTACCTTCAGTACATCAAAACACATAAACTCATAATATAAATCGTCACCGAACTTTAAGCGTGCGGACCCTACGGGTTCGAGAACTATGTACACATGACCGAGACACGTCTCCGGTCAATAACCAATAGAGGAACCTAGATGCTCATATTGGCTCCTACGTATTCTACGAAGATCTTTATCGGTCAAACCGCATAACAACATAGGTTCTTCCCTTTGTCATCGGTATGATACTTGCCCGAGATTCGATCATCGGCATCATCATACCTAGATCAATCTCGTTACCGGAAAGTATATTTACTCGTTATGTAATGCATCATCCCACAACTAACTCATTAGTCACATTGCTTGCAAGGCTTATAGTGATGTGCATTACCGAGAGGGCCCGAAGATACCTCTCCAACAATCGGAGTGACAAATCCTAATCTCGAAATACGTCAAATCAACAAGTACCTTCGGAGACACCTGTAGAGCACCTTTATAATCACCCAGTTACGTTGTGACGTTTGGTAGAACACAAAGTGTTCCTCCGGTAAGCGGGAGTTACATAATCTCATAGTCATAGGAACATGTATAAGTCATGAAGAAAGCAATAGCAACATACTAAACGATCAAGTGCTAAGCTAACGAAATGTGTCAAGTCAATCACATCATCTCCTAATGATGTGATCCCATTAATCAAATCACAACTCATGTCTATGGGTAAGAAACTTAACCATCTTTGATTAACGAGCTAGTCAAGTAGAGGCATACTAGTGACACTATGTTTGTCTATGTATTCACACATGTATTATGTTTCCGGTTAATACAATTCTAGCATGAATAATAAACATTTATCATGAAATAAGGAAATAAATAATAACTTTATTATTGCCTCTAGGGCATATTTCCTTCAGTCTCCCACTTGCACTAGAGTCAATAATCTAGTTCACATTGCCATGTGATTTAACACCAATATTCATATCTGTATATGATTAACACCCATAGTTCACATCACCATGTGACCAACACCCAAAGGGTTTACTAGAGTCAATAATCTAGTTCACATTGCTATGTGATTAACACCCAAAGAGTACTAAGGTGTGACCATGTTTTGCTCGTATGAGAAGTTTAGTCAACGGGTCTGTCACATTCAGAGCCGTGTGTATTTTGCAAAAATATTCAATGTATACAATGCTCTGTTAGGAGATACTCTTGCTAATTGCTCCCACTTTCAATATGTATCCAGATTGAGACTTAGAGTCATCTGGATCAGTGTCAAATCTTGCGTCAACGTAATCCTTTACGACGAACCTCTTGTCACCTCCATAATCGAGAAACATATCCTTATTCCAATAAGGATAATTTTGACCAATGTCCAGTGATCTACTCCTAGATCACCATTGTACTCCCTTGCCAAACCAGGGCATAGTATACAATAGGTCTGGTCCATAGCATGGCATACTTTTATAGAACCTATGACTGAGGCATAGGGAATGACTTTCATTCTCTTTCTACTTTCAGCCGTGGTCGGGATTTGAGTCTTACTCAACTTCATACCTTAACAACACAGGCAAGAACTTTTTCTTTGACTGTTCCATTTTGAACTACTTCAAAATCTTGTCAAGGTATGTACTCATTGAAAATCTTATCAAGCGTCTTGATCTATCTCAATAGATCTTGATGCTCAATATGTAAGTAGCTTTACTGAGGTCTTTCTTTTAAAGAACTCCTTCCAAACACTTCTTTATGCTTTCTAGAAAAATTCTACATCATTTCTAATCAACAATATGTCACTCACATATACTTATCAGAAAGGCTATAGTGCTCCCACTCACTTTATTGTAAATACAGGCTTCACTGCAAGTCCGTATAAAACTATATGCTTTGATCAACTTATCAAAGCGTATATTCCAACTCCGAGATGCTTGCACCAGTCCATAGATGGATCGCTGGAGCTTGCACATTTTGTTAGCACCTTTAGGATTGACACAACCTTCTGGTTGCATCATATACAACTCTTCTTTAAGAAAAACATTAATGTAGTTTTGATATCCATTTGCCAGATTTCATAAAATATGGCAATTGCTAACATGATTCGGACAGATTTAAGCATCGCTACAGTTGAAAAATCTCATTGTAGTCCACACCTTGAACTTGTTGAAAACCTTTTTGCGACAAGTCGAGCTTTGTAGATAGTAACACTACTATCAACGTCTGTCTTCCTCTTGAAGATCCATTTAGATTCTATGGCTTGCCGATCATTGGGCAAGTCCACCAAAGTCCACACTTTGTTCTCATACATGGATCCTATCTCAGATTTCATGGCCTCCAGCCATTTCGTGGAATCTGGGCTCATCATTGCTTCCTCATAGTTCATAGGTTTATCGTGGTCTAGTAACATGACTTTTAGAACAGGATTACCGTACCACTCTGGTGCGGACCGTACTCTGGAAGACCTACGAGGTTCTGTAGTAACTTGATCTGAAGTTTCATGATCATCATCATTAGCTTCCTCACTAATTGGTGTAGGAATCACTGGAACTAATTTCTATGATGAACTACTTTCCAATTCGGGAGAAGGTACAATTACCTTATCAAGCTCTACTTTCCTCCCACTCACTTCTTTCGAGAGAAACTCCTTCTCTAGAAAGGATCCATCTTAGCAACGAATATCTTGCTTTCGGATCTGTGATAGAAGGTGTACCCAACAGTTTCCTTTGGGTATTCTATGAAGACGCACTTCACCGGTTTGGGTTTGAGCTTATCAGGTTGAAACTTTTTCACATAAGCATCGCAACCCCAAACTTTAAAAAACAACAACTTTGGTTTCTTGCCAAACCACACTTCATAAGGCGGCGTCTCAATGGATTTTGATGGTGCCCTATTTAAAGTGAATGAAGCTGTCTCTAATGCATAACCCCAAAATGATAATGGTAAATTGCTAAGAGACATCATAGATCACACCATATCTAATAAAGTGTGGTTATGATGTTTGGACACACCATTACGATGTGGTGTTCTAGGTGGCATGAGTTTGTGAAACTATTCCACATTGTTTTAATTGAAGACCAAACTCGTAACTCAAATATTCATCTCGGCGATCAAATCGCAGAAACTTTATTTTCTTGTTACTATGATTTTCAACTTCACTATGAAATTCTTTGAACTTTTCAAATATTTCAGACTTATGTTCCATCAAGTAGATATACTCATATCTACTCAAATCATCTGTGAAGGTCAGAAAATAACGATACCCGCCACGAGCATCAACACTCATTGGACCGCATACATCGGTATGTATTATTTCCAACAAGTCAGTACCTCATTCCATTGTTCCGAAGAACGGAGTTTTAGTCATCTTGCCCAAAAGGCACAGTTCACAAGCATCAAATGATTCATAACCAAGTGATTCTGAAAATCCATCTTTATGGAGTTTCTTCATGCGCTTTACACCGATATGACCCAAACGGCTGTGCCACAAATAAGTTGCACTATCATTATTAACTTTGCATCTTTTGGCATCAATATTATGAATATGTGTATCACTACGATTGAGATCCACCAAACTGTTTTCATTGGGTGTATGACCATTGAAGGTTTTATTCATGTAAACAGAACAACAGTTATTCTCAGACTTTAAATGAATAACCGTATTGCAATAAACATGATCAAATCATATTCATGCTCATTGCAAATGCCAAATAACATTTATTTAGGCTTAACACTAATTCCGAAAGTATGGGGAGTGTGTGATGATGATCATATCAATCATGGAACTACTTCCAACACTCATCGTCACTTCCCCCTCAACTAGTCTCTGTTTATTCTGTAACTCCTGTTTCGAGTTACTAATCTTAGCAACTGATCAAGTATCAAATACTCAGGGGCTACTATAAACACTAGTAAGGCACACATCAATAACCTGTATATCAAATATACCCTTGTTCACTTTGCCATCCTTCTTATCCACCAAATATTTAGGGCATTTCCATTTCCAGTGACCATTTCCTTTGCAGCGTAAGCACTCAGTTTCAGGCTTTGGTCCAGCTTTGGGCTTGTTCGTGGGAGTGACAACTTGCTTGTCATTCTACTTGAAGTTCCCTTTCTTTCCCTTTGCCCTTTTCTTGAAACTAGTGGTCTTGTCAATCATCAACACTTGATGCTCTTTTCTTGATTTCCACCTCCATCGATTTCAACATCACGAAGAGCTCGGGAATCGTTTTCGTCATCCCTTGCATACTATAGTTCATCACGAAGTTCTAGTAACTTGGTGATGGTGACTAGAGAACTCTGTCAATCACTATCTTATCTGGAAGATTAACTCCCACTTGATTCAAGTGATTGTAGAACCCAGACAATCTGAGCACATGCTCACTAGTTGAGCGATTCTCCTCCATCTTTTAGCTATAGAACTTGTTGGAGACTTTATATCTCTCAACTCGGGTATTTGCTTGTAATATTAACTTCAACTCCTGGAACATCTCATATGGCCCATGATGTTCAAAACGTCTTTGAAGTCCCGATTCTAGGCCGTTAAGCATGGTGCACTAAACTATGAAGTAGTCATCATATTGAGCTAGCCAAACGTTCATAACATTTGTATCTGCTCCTGGAATAGGTCCATCACCTAGCGGTGCATCAAGGACATAATTCTTCTGTGCGGCAATGAGGACAATCCTCAGATCGCGGATCCAATCTGCATCATTGCTACTAACATCTTTCAATACAGTTTTCTCTAGGAACATATCAAAATAAACATATGAAAGCAACAATGCGAGCTATTGATCTACAACTTTATTTGCAAAATACTATCAGGACTAAGTTCATGATAAATTAAAGTTCAATTAATCATATTACTTAAGAACTCCCCCTTAGATAGACATCCCCCTAATCATCTAAGTGATCACGTCATCCAAATCAACTAAACCATGTCCGATCATCACGTGAGATGGAGTAGTTTTCAATGGTGAACATCACTATGTTGATCATATCTACTATATGATTCACGCTTGACCTTTCGATCTCCAGTGTTCCGAGGCCATATCTGTATATGCTAGGTTCATCAAGTTTAACCTGAGTATTCCGCGTGTGCAACTGTTTTGCACCCGTTGTATTTGAACGTAGAGCCTATCACACCTGATAATCACATGGTGTCTCAGCACGAAGGACTTTCACAATGGTGCATACTCAGGGAGAACACTTATACCTTGAAATTTAGTGAGATATCATCTTATAAAGCTACTGCCGAACTAAGCAAAATAAGATGTATAAAAGATAAACATCGCATGCAATCAAAATATGTGACATGATATGGCCATCATCACCTTGTGCCTTTTGATCTCCATCTCCAAAGTATTATCATGATGTCCATCGTCACCGGCATATGACACCATGATCTCCATCATCTTGATCTATATCAATGTGTCGTCACTTGGTCGTCTCGCCAACTATTGCTCTTGCAAGTATTGCTATCGCATAGCGATAAAGTAAAGCAATTATTTGGCGCTTGCATCTTATGCAATAAAGAGACAACCATAAGGCTTCTACCATTTGCCGATAACTTCAACAAAACATGATCATCTCATACAACAACTTATATCTCATCACATCTTGACCATATCACATCACAACACGCCCTGCAAAAACAAGTTAAACGTCCTCTACTTTGCTGTTGCAAGTTTTACGTGGCTGCTACGGGCTGAGCAAGAACCGTTCTTACCTACGCATCAAAACCACAACGATAGTTTGTCAAGTTAGTGTTGTTTAAACCTTCTCAAGGACCGGGCGTAGCCACACTTGGTTCAACTAAAGTTGGAGAAACTGACAACCGCTAGTCACCTGTGTACAAAGCACGGTGGTAAAACCAGTCTCGCGTAAGCGTACGCGTAATGTCGGTCTGGGCCGCTTCATCCAACAATACCGTCGAACCAAAGTATGACATGCTGGTAAGCAGTATGACTTGTATCGCCCACAACTCACTGGTGTTCTACTCGTGCATATAACATCTGCACATAAAACCTGGCTCGGATGCCACTGTTGGGTTATGTAGAAATTTCAACAAATTTCCTACGCACACGAAAGATCATGGTGATGCATAACATCGAGAGGGGAGAGTATGTCCACGTAACCTCATAGACCAAAAGCGGAAGCGTTAGCACAACACGGTTGATGTAGTCGTATGTCTTCACAACCCGACCGATCAAGCACCGAAAGCACGACACCTCTGAGTTCTTGCACACGTTCAGCTCGATGACGTCCCTTGAACTCCGATCCAACCAAGTGTCGAGGGGGAGTTCCATCAGCACAATGGCGTGGTGACGATGATGATGTTCTAACGATGTAGGGCTTCACCTAAGCACTGCTATGATATTATGCCGGAGGACTATGGTGGAGGGGGGCACCGCACACGGCTAACAGATCAATGATAAATTGTTGTCTAGAGGTGCCCCCCTGCCCCCGTATATGAAGGAGCAAGGGGGGGAGGCGGCCGGCCAAGGAGGAGGGCGCGCCAAGGGGGGAGTCCTACTCCCACCGGGAGTAGGACTCCTCCTTTCCTTGTGGGAGTAGGAGAAGGGAAGGAAAAAGGAGAAGGAAGGAAGGGGCGCCCCCCTCCCTAGTCCAATTCGGACCAGTCCATGGGGAGGGGTGCGGCCACCCTTCGAGGCCTTTCTCTCCTTTCCCGTATGGCCCATTAAGGCCCAATACAAATTCCCGTAACTCTCTGGTACTCCGAAAAATACCCGAAACACTCGGAACCATTCCAAAGTCCAAATATAGTTGTCCAATATATCGATCTTTACGTCTCGACCATTTCGAGACTCCTCGTCATGTCCCCGATCTCATCGGGGACTCCGAACTACCTTCGGTACATCAAAACACATAAACTCATAATATAAATCGTCACCGAACTTTAAGCATCCGGACCCTACGAGTTCGAGAACTATGTAGACATGACCGAGACACGTCTCCAGTCAATAACCAATAGCGGAATCTGGATGCTCATATTGGCTCCTACATATTCTACGAAGATCTTTATCGGTCGAACCGCATAACAACATATGTTCTTCCCTTTGTCATCGGTATGATACTTGCCCGAGATTCGATCGTCGGTATCACCATACCTAGTTCAATCTCGTTACCGGCAAGTCTTTTTACTCGTTCAGTAATGCATCATCCCGCAACTAACTCATTAGTCACATTGCTTGCAAGGCTTATAG
This sequence comes from Triticum dicoccoides, assembly GCF_002162155.2. Classification (NCBI taxonomy): domain Eukaryota; kingdom Viridiplantae; phylum Streptophyta; class Magnoliopsida; order Poales; family Poaceae; genus Triticum; species Triticum dicoccoides. Next base: position 258,310,256 of record NC_041393.1, read on the forward strand.
TGATGTGCATTACCGAGAGGGCCCAGAGATACCTCTTCGACAATCGGAGTGACAAATCCTAATCTCGAAATACATCAACTCAACAAGTACCTTAGGAGACACCTGTAGAGCACCTTTATAATCACCTAGTTATGTTGTGACGTTTGGTAGCACACAAAGTGTTCCTCCAGTAAGCGGGAGTTATATAATCTCATAGTCGTAGGAACATGTATAAGTCATGAAGAAAGCAATAGCAACATACTAAATGATAAAGTGCTAAGCTAACGGAATGGGTCAAGTCAATCACATCATTCTCCTAATGATGTGATCCTGTTAATCTAATGACAACTCATGTCTATGGTTCGGAAACTTAACCATCTTTGATTAATGAGCTAGTCAAGTAGAGGCATAATAGTGACACTATGTGTGTCTATGTATTCACACATGTATTATGTTTCCAATTAATACAATTCTAGCATGAATAATAAACATTTATCATGAAATAAGGAAATAAATAATAACTTTATTATTGCCTCAAGGTCATATTTCCTTCAACTGCTGTTGCTGCTGTACTTGTGATGATGTTGTACTTGTGATCTTCTGAAATGACCCATTGGTGACTTCATTACGCGGGGATAATGATTTTGCAGGTACCCCGAGAGGCCCATGAGTTTGCCGGAATGTCGATTAACTTTCGTTCCAGCAAATTTGGGTACTCCATATGTCCTATTTTCAGCAAAGGTCATGCTGAAATTTCCCGTGAATTTTAGCATGACTTTGCTAAAAATAGGACATATGGGGTACTTGCGACTAATGCATGGGCCGAGGTATCTTAGTACTTAATTAAGTAGGATCAACCACCCCTTTATTCTTGCTGCATTAAACCATAGGTGGCAACAGAGCCAAGTGATTAGGCCTAACTTAGAATTCTCCTTCCTTTTTCTTGATAGGGTATATTATTAGAAGATACCCATATATATCAGTCAACCTAGGGTGCCTCAGCATCGATAAACCCTAAATGATGAAAACATAACTTAGCATTTAGGGTGCCTCAGAGTCGACAAACTCTAAATTATAAAACCATGGCTTTTAGGGTGCCTCAGTGTCGATAAAAACCTAAATGATGAAAGCTTAGGCTTTTAGGGTGCCTCGGCATCGACAAACCCTAAATAATAAAAGCTTAGCTTTTAGGATGCCTCGGTGTCGACAAACCCTAAATGATGAGACCATGATCTTGTTCCTTGACAATAACCAACTTTTGACCAAACTTTTTACCTATTTAGAGTGAAACATGGCCCACAACGATGAGGCCGGCGGTTTGGGCAAGCAATTTTGGGAGCTGTCCCAGGAGATGGAGGAAGAACCTCAGCGCTATGAGGACGCCGCGGAAGATGCCGATCCTGACTACACAACCCCTAGTGGTGTCAGGGATGACACCACTGATGGTGCCGTCGAGGATGCCACCACTGATGATGGCAGCACACACACAGATGGCAGCCAACCGAAGAGGCAACGGAAGGACCGGCGCCAGAACATGCTCGGCACCGTCAAGGAGGAATTTACTGAAGTGTCCTCCGAGGGGCATCCAACGACGCCCAAAGAATTAGTCAAGGGGTATGTGGTTCAGCTCGGGTGCATTCTCCGGAGCACCGTCTCGATCAACACCGAGAACGTAAGGCATCCTGACCGAGGGAATTTGTGCAGCCTCCTCTTCACGAAGCAACACGAATGATACAAGTTCCCTGGTGACATCACAAACACACGCCTCTCTGGGAATAAAGTGAACAGTGCCGCCGTCATGAAGATGAGCACGACCCTGTCTACTTGGAGAAGCGCGGTGAAGAGAATGATTGACAAAGGTGATAGTTATGAGAAGATCAAAGAGAAAAATCCTTCGATCAGCGAAGATGACTACAAGGAGTTCAAGATCAAGTGCGAGAGCAGCGCAACCGTGGAATCAAGTCAGTGGGGGAAAGATATGCGGGACTCGAACTTAGGGGTCCACCAACTCGGTCCCGGCGGTTACAGAGTGGCCGAACCTATATGTGACAAGGAGGACGCAGAGCGTGCCAAGCAAGGCCTACCGCCCCGCTTCGAGAAATACCATGACAAGCAGACCAGGAACTATGTCAGGGCCCGGTACAAGGAGGACCCGGTAACAAAGGAGCTTACCACGGATGCGAAGACCAAGGCGCTTGAGCGTGTTTTGGCAAGGAATACACCACCGCGTAATTAGCTCCATATGGTTGCATTCTAATTAATTAAGCCAAATTTCTAAATGGTTCACATTCCTTCTGCAGGAGACTGAAAGCAGTAGCGCGGGGTCGTCCCAGAGCTCCCCTTGGGACACCACTTTAAATAGGGCGTTGAATGTAATGAAAAACAAGGATAAGTTCAGTAAGCCGTCGCCAGCTAGTCGTGTGGCCGACAAAGGCTTGTCCATAAAATGGTCGTCATACTATAACACTGGTGGGCAAAAGGAGAGAAAGACCAGCTCGGAAAGCTAGTCGCGGCAGGTTCGAGAACTCAAGGCACAAGTGGCGCAGATTCCGGAGATGGTCCAAGAGCAAGTGCAACAACAACTGGGAATGACGCTCGCCATTGTGCCTACCTTGATTCAGGTACTGCAGACGTGGATTGCGGGCAGCCAACAGGGGATGCCCATGGTTCCCAGCTTCATGGCCAGCAACTCGCACAACATGTAGGTGGCGCCATTGGTGTCTCCGGCGGAGGCGGTATTGGTGTCTCTGGCGCCGGCATGGGCATTGGAGCTTAATGCACCTGGGTGTACGCCGGCCGGCACCTCGGCAGCAAGCTGCCCCTCTGTCAGTTGCATGCCCGCCATTGGCGGTGCCTCGACATTAGCCGAGCTCGACACCATCATGGTAACTAAGCCTCTCGGCCAATGACTTCATCTCCTTGCCTTTGACTGGGCAACCCTGACGCCCTACATATTTTCGCAGGGTGCCGCCGACGTTCCAGGCACTCGCCTGCACTTCTTGGGGTAGCGAGTTGATCGATGTCGCCAAGGGCAGAATCATTCAACCGAGCAACCCCATGTTCCACGGTAATCCGATGCCACCCACCATGTATAGGGTTGAACTGGTTCGGGTGCTGCCAGGCTGCGACGAGTTGTTACCTTCGATTCGACCCGCTGGGGCCAACGAAGATGATGTGATGACCCTCAGCGCCTATGTAAGCTGGCCCCTGCTTTGGCCGAAGAGCCAGATTATTTTGGGGGCGGGAGACACCAACCCACAGACAACACCTCCAGTCATGCCGGCGCCAAGCCATGGCAAGACCGCCGTAATGCTATCGGACATGCCGGACATGCATATGGCACAGGATCCAGACATGCATATGGCACAGGATCCGGACGACGACGACGATGATGACAACGGTACATTTACCAACGTTGATAAGTACTTTGCCGAACATGGGTATGGTGACGAATTCTTCGTGCCTCCTTCTCAAGAACTCAACCCTACCAAAGACGACCGCGATCTAGCTGGTACTGCGGAGAAACCCAATTGCAATAGGCGTCGTCTGGCGTTCAGTTCTCAGGAGACGCCTCTAGCTGCCGCCTTCACCGAGCCTCAAATAGCCGAGGTGCGAAATATTATAAGCCCCAACACACTCAAGAAGGCGGTCTCTGAGCAGAAATCGATCCAATTACAGCAGAAGAAGAAGAAGGGATGGAAACGAAAGAATAACAAGGGCGGTGCAAGCCAGCCGGCACCGAGTACGATCCATGCTTAGGACGTGCCACCTTCACCTAAGGATATCTCAAGGAGGGTGCATGTGGAGGGTAGGCCAATGCTACCGACTAATCTGCTCAATGCTGCAACCGCTGCTATGGGGAGTCTGCATGACAGTGTTCTTTCTTTGGAGAAGCGGTGTCTCTTCGAGAATGATGTGGCATACCCGGTTTTCGTGGCCAAGGTGCCAGAGGGCAAGGGCTTTGTGGATAGCGCCATCGGGGGTACGATCGTCCTGCGGTTTGATGACATCTTCGCTATGTTTAACCTTCATCTGCTGCACTACACCTTCATTCGGCTATTTTCGCTGAGTATGGAGATGCGGATCATTAGAAACAAGACCCCGGACATCATGATAGTCGACCCCTTCTACATGTGTGCCAAGATCTTAGGCAGGCTGGGGACCGGCAAGTCGCGAGTTCACACCTCGAAGGCATCATTCTGGCAAACCCAGATAAGGATAACTTCCTCGTGCCTTACTTTCCTGAGTAAGTCATCCCCTCACCGCCCAGTAACATATGATTTCTTAGATTTTAATTGTTCTTGTTTTCTAACATTCCGTGTTCTGTGCAATGACACACATTGCACACTCATCCTCTTAAGCCCGAAATATTCCATGGCCACATATTTCGACTCGGACCGTCAGTCGAAGAAAGACTACACAAATATCAAGAAAGTTCTTGATGATGTTCTCCCCGGCTACACAAGATCTAGAGGCACCTTTAGCAGGACAATTCGTAGGTACGGCAAGCACATGTTCACCCACAATACGACGTTCCCCTGCGTCGAGCAGCCGCCTGGAAGTCAGAAGGATTCCTACTACGCCCTCCATCACATGCGGGCGATCGTACGGGACCATAATCACCTTCTGCTACCAAATAATATCAAAGATTGGGCCGCACGCTTGTCGTCAGGACGCGGACATCAGACAAGAATTCTATCGCATCCAGTCGGAGTTTGCAGAAATCATCCATCAAGATGTCCTTCGTACCTCGAGGCACTTCTACGTCAGATATCAACCGTCCAACAGTGAGATAGAAACAACACTACAAATGCAGGCTGACAATGCCCGCGATTTCATGACCATCACGAAAGACGGCGGCTTCATCCACGCTCCGGTCCTTGAGTCGAGTCGAAAGTAGTGATGCTATGTAGTTCTGAAATGTCAATTGGCTCATGTTGTAACATTAAGGTTCCCGGAGTCTACGGCGACTGGGAGGACTGTCGGAGACAGGTTCACCGTTTCAGCGGTAATAGTTACAAAGGGTACACCACTAGGACGGAGGCGGAGGTTACATACGCGCGCTATCTAGCGGGAGAGAGGAGGGAGCGTTAGAGGAACTAGATGAAGACCATCTTCATCGCGATGATGCTCATCGTGATGACCGCAGCTCCCTTCTATGTGATGGTAGTTTAGATGATCGATATCGACTTGTAATGTGAAGACAAACTCGCTACTCGCGATCTTGAGACTTGTAATATTCTAACTTTGTTTGGTATTTTAAATTCGGAGACTAATATGATGAATTGTATTCGAAGACTAATCTTCTATTGTCTTCGATAAATCTGCTGTTTATATGTTATGCTGTCTATATTCTATGCAGTAATATGTTTTGTAACCTGTGCAAATATCAAAAAAGAAAAAAATCCCTAATATTGATACTAGTGGCACACCACTCTGCACTTTAGTGGCGCACTGCAATAAGCACACTAGTGGGGCATCATCTACAAGTGCGCCATTAGTAAGCCAGAGCACATGGGTAAATATGGCCCCATGGGAGGCATACTAATGGCGCACCGTGTGATATACTAATGGCGCACTCCCTGGTGTGCCATTAGTATCTAGTATACTAATGGCTCACCAGGGGTGCGCCATTAGTATTAATTACTAGTGGCCTGATGCTAGTGGCGCACCTGTAGTGCGCCATTAGTGGCCAAAACAGGTGCGCCACTAGCAGGCCTTTTCCTACTAGTGCAGGAATGGGCTCAGGAAGAGTCCAATTATTTTCATTAGTCAACATATTATTCAATAGTAATTCAGCTTGGTCGACTGTTCTTTCCCTGAAAACACAACCAACACAACTATCCAAGTAGTCCTTGGAAGCATCGGTTAGTCCATTATAAAAGATATCAAGTATTTCATTTTTCTTAAGAGGATGATCAGGCAAAGCATTAAGTAATCGGAGAAGCCTCCCCCAAGCTTGTGGGAGACTCTCTTCTTTGATTTGCACAAAATTATATATTCCCCGCAAGGCAGCTTGTTTCTTATGAGCAGGGAAATATTTAGCAGAGAAGTAATAAATCATATCCTGGGGACTACGCACACAACCAGGATCAAGAGAATTAAACCAAGTTTTAGCATCACCCTTTAATGAGAATGGAAATATCTTAAGGATATAATAATAGCGAGACTTCTCATCATTAGTAAACAGGGTGGCTATATCATTCAACTTGGTAAGATGTGCCAAAACAGTTTCAGATTCACAGCCATAAAAAGGATCAGATTCAACTAACGTAATAATCTCAGGATCAACAGAGAATTCATAATCCTTATCAGTAACACAGATAGGTGAAGTAGCAAAAGCGGGGTCAGGTTTCATTCTAGCATTAAGAGATTGCTGCTTCCATTTAGCTAATAACTTCTTAAGATCATATCTATCTTTGCAAGCAAAAATAGCTATAGCAGCTTCCTCATCCATGACATAACCCTCAGGAACAACAGGCAATTCATAATCAGGGGGAGAACTTTTATCATCACTATCATCAATAATAGCATCTTCAATAATTTCATTCTCTCTAACCCTAGCAAGTTGTTCATCAAGAAATCCACCTAATGGCAAAGTAGTATCACGCACAGAAGTAGTTTCATCATAAGTATCATGCATAGCAGAAGTGGCATCATCAATAACATGCGACATATCAGAATTCATAGCAGTAGCAGGTTTAGGTGTCGCAAGCTTACTCAAAATAGAAGGAGAATCTAGTGCAGAGCCAGATGGCAGTTCCTTACCTCCCCTCGCAGTTGAGGGAAAAATCTTAGTTCTTTCGTCTCTCAAGTTCCTCATAGTGATCAGCAGATATAAATCCCAAGTGACTCAAAGAATAGACTATGCTCACCGGAAATGGCGCTAGAAATTAGACTTGATAACCCACATGTGTAGGGGATCGCAACAGCTTTCGAGGGTAGAGTATTCAACCCAAATTTACTGATTCGACACAAGGGGAGACAAAGAGTATTCTTAAGTATTAGCAGTTGAGTTGTCAATTCAACCACACCTGGATAACTTGGTATCTGCAGCAAAGTATTTAGTAGCAAATTAGTTTGATAGTAATGGTAACAGTGGCAAAAGTAAAGATAGCAATTTTGTAGTAGTTGTAATAGTAGCAACAGAAAAGTAAATAAGCGAAGCACAATATGTGAAAAGCTCGTAGGCATTGGATCAGTGATGGATAATTATGTCGGATGCGATTCCTCATGTAATAGCTATAACATAGGGTGACATAGAACTAGCTCCAGTTCATCAATGTAATGTAGGCATGTATTCCGAATATAGTCATACATGCTTATGGAAAAGAACTTGCATGACATCTTTTGTCCTACCCTCCCATGCTAGCGGGGTCCTAGTGGAAACTAAGGGATATTAAGGCCTCCTTTTAATAGAGAACCGGAACAAAGCATTAGCACATAGGAATACATGAACTCTTCAAACTATGGTCATCACCAAGAAGTATCCCAATTATTGTCACTTCGGGGTTGTCGGATCATAACACACAATAGGTTACTATAGACTTGCAAGACAGGATCAAGAACCCACATATATTCATGAAAACATAATAGGTTTAGATATGAAATCATGGCACTCGGGCCCTAGTGACAAGCATTAAGCATACCAAAGTCATAACAACATCAATCTCAGAACATAGTGGATACTAGGGATCAAACCCTAACAAAACTAACTTGATTACATGGTAAATCTCATCCAACCTATCACCGTCCAGCAAGCCTACGATGGAATTACTCACGCACGACGGTGAGCATCATGAAGTTGGTGATGGAGGATGGTTGATGATGACGACGGCGATAAATCCCCCTCTCCATAGCCCCGAACGGACTCCAGATCAGCCCTCCCGAGAGAGATTAGGGCTTGGCGGTGGCTCCGTATCGTAAAACGCGATGAAACTTTCTCTCTGATTTTTTCTCCGCGAAACGGAATGTATGGAGTGGGAGTTGAGGTCGGTGGAGCATCAGGGGGCCCATGAGACAGGGGGCGCGCCCAGTGGGGAGGGCACGCCCCCACCATTGTGGACAGGGTGTGGGCCCCTGGCCTTGATTCTTTCGCCAGTATTTTTTATATTTTCCAAAAGTTATCTCCGTGGATTTTCAGGTCATTCCGAGAACTTTTTTTTTCTGCACAATAAACAACACCATGGCAGTTCTGCTGAAAACAGCGTCAGTCCGGGTTAGTTTCATTCAAATCATGCAAGTTAGAGTCCAACACAAGGGCAAAAGTGTTTGGAAAAGTAGATACATTGGACACGTATCAACTTCCATGATGATAAATAGTGCGTCATGGAAGTGCTTTCGTCAGGGGTAACCGACACGTGGCATCCACCGTAACGGGTCGCCGTTAAGCTATCGGGTTCCTGTTTGGATCCGATAACCCGTTAACCACCCGAACAAATGGGGATTTTCCACGTGTAAAATTCTGATTCACCTTAGTATCCACGTGTCAGCTTCGCATTGGGACAGGTGTCATCAAGCGAGTGAACGGGATGAGCCTATGGTAAGTCGACACCTGGCTCGGCCCAACAATGGCCCGTTTAGGTTAAAAGGTCGGGCCTGGCGAAATAAGTGGGCTGGCCCATTAGCGTCCTACTAGAGTCAGGCCCGTTCATAAGCACGACCCATACAAGGTACACAGAATTGGCCTATTAGAGGACCATTCTAGATTTGACAATTTCCAGCCCATCGTTAGTTCTAGCCGGTTAACGGCCCGCTACATCTTTGGGCCCAATTACGGCCCGACCTTCTTTCGGCCTGTTAGCAGCCCATCGTCAGTTCCACCCTGTTAATGGCCCTGTACATGTTTCAGCCTTTTCCCGGCTCATTCTGCAGTTGAGCCAACTTCTGGCCCATTGTGAGTTTCAGCCTTTCCTCGGCCCATTAGGTAAATGGGCCAATTCCTAGCCCATTTTGTCTTTCAGCCTGTTAACGGCGCGCACAATAGTTGGGCCTTTGACGGTGCAACCTGGTTTTCGATCCATTAGGGGCCCACATTCCACAGGGCACAATTTCAGCCCGACGTGACTTTCGGCTTGTTAAAAGCCTAGTTTGCAAATTGGGCCTCTTCTGGCCCAAAACACTTTCGTTTTCTTACTGGCGCATTAAGTAAAAGGGCTGAGACAAAATTGACATTAATTTCGGCCTGCTATGGCCCGTGTGCCATTTCCATTTATAAGGCCCTATCGAGCTTTCGGCCTGTTAACGACCTGCCAAGAGCCGTTGTTACAATGGGCCACACCGTTTGGGATCCACTAAATATTAAGTTGACTAGCCCAATTAAGGCCTGCTTTGACTTATGTGTTTGTTCATTCGGGTGGCGTCCAGGTAATGTTTGGGCATGTTGGCCCCCGTTTTAGTGATATAGCATATACAAAGAATTATCCTACTCTATACTATCGCCTCTAAAAAACCTGCAATATACAATAAAGAGACTAAGGCATAGAAACGAAGAATAATCCTGTACTATATAATAAAAAAATTATAGCAGATTATACCCACTAGGCATTATAATTCGGCCTTCGGCACCAGTGATAATAAAGTGTACACAAACAGCAAATTACATACACTGGGCAAATAAAGCTCGTACATCATGGACACCCATCAACAGAACTTACCACTTGAACTATAATCTCTTCAGAAAATAGGATTGGCCGGATTCAGATAGCACAAATTTTAGCCTGCAAAATCTCCAATTCCTTTGTGGTTACCTCTGTGTCTTGTTTCACTTTTTTGACTCCTTCATCTAATACCTGCAAGTCCAGTTTCAACATATTCATAAGATGCCCGTGCGTTGCATGGAAAATCAATATGCATTTGTATGAGTAGTTTATCTTGTGACAGAAAAGGATAAACGAGGGAAGGCCTTATTTGTAAATGTGGAGAGGGGCATGGGTATCTTTTTGCAAAATTACCATAGTTTCCATGCTATCCGTCAGATATAAATCGGACAGCCTATATTGCAGGATAGCGGGCACATCATCATCACCAACTCTGTTTTATATATAACAATCGGGCAACCTATCTTTTTGTATAACAATCAGACAACCTATATACTTGCATATAAGTAAGCAAGAAGTTGGCCAGCTCAATTATAGCCTTAGGGATCATAATGAACAGCAGAGGGATTCATGCAAATCTACTACAGCAAGCAAAACTATGCAATCATTAGCCTCGTATAAACTAGATTGTGAGCCTCATGCAGTAATAGTTGGTTAATAGACTTCAAAGCTTCAGGAACACTTTGCTAGAGTAATTAAATGGTAAGTCCTTTAATTATGTCAACTAATAGTTATACAAGTACCCAAAATTACGCGTCATTGTTTGGGCATCTCATAACTGAGGACAGATAATGCAATTGAAAAGAGCAATTTAACTATGCCTGAAACAAACAAGCAATTGAACTGTTGAGTTGGCAGCATGCATACATCCACGCCTCAGTAACACCCATGGCCTAGCTACATTTACTATATAAAGGAACAAGTAATGTAATATTGTTTGCCCCTTATGAAGTATCTCGACTAGTATGTAATCAAGATCCTAGTAATGATAGGGAGGCTAATGGTGTGAATATGTGTTTGGTCAAGTGCTACTTCTTGAGCTTGCATAGGTTTTTCCCTTGAAGAGGAAAGGGTGATGCAGCAAAGTAAAGATAAGTATTTCTCACAATTAGAGAACAAAGGTATCAATCCAATAGGAGGTACAAGCAAGTCCCCAATCTATGCACCTACACAAACAATCAAACACTTGCACCCAACGCGACAAAGGGGTTGTCAATCCCTTCACGGCCAGTTGCAAAGGTGAGATCTAATAGAGATAGGTATAGAAGATTGCAAAAAACTAAAACTAAATAAAAATAAATAAAACTTAGCAAGATATTTATTGTATTTTTTATTTATAGATCAGAAAATATAAGATGGAAAATAGACCCGGGGGCCATAGGTTTCACTAGAGGCTTCTCTCATGAAGGCAAATAATACGGTGAACAAATTACTGTCGAGCAATTGAAAGAAAAGCGCAAAGTTATGATGATATCTAGGGCAATGATTATGCATATAGGCATCGCGTCCGTGTCAAGTAGACCAACTCTTGCCTGCATCTACTACTATTACTCCACACATCGACCGCTATCCAGAATGCATCTAGAGTATTAAGTTAATAAAGAATGGAGTAACGCCTTAAGTAAGATGACATGATGTAGAGGGATAAAATCAAGCAATATGATGTAACCCCATCTTTTTATACTCAATGGAAACAATAAAATACGTGCCTCGCTACCTCTACTTTGTCACTGGGCGAGGACACCACAAGATTGAACCCAAAACTAAGCACCTCTCCCATTGCAAGAAAATACCAATCTAGTTGGCCAAACGAAAGCGATAATTTGAAGAGAAATACAAAGATATGAAATCATGCATATAAGAATTCAGAGAAGATTCAAATAATATTCATAGATAATGTGATCATAAATCCACAATTCATCGGATCTCGACAAACACACCGCAAAAGAAGATTACATCGGATATATCTCCAAGAACATCGAGGGGAACATGGTATTGAGAATGAAAGAGAGAGAACAAGCCATCTAGTTACTAGTTATGGAACCGTAGGCCTGAGGTAAACTACTCAGGTTCATGTAGAAGCCCTCTGTCATCGAATCCCCCTCCAGCAGATTACCAGAAAAGGCCTCTAGATGGGATCTCACGAGGTCAGAGACCTGCGGCAGTGGAAAAGTATTTCCGTGGCTTGTTCATATGGTTTGGGAATATATTTGAATTTATAGGCCAAGCAAGGAGGTCAGGAGGTCTCCAAGGGGGCCACAAGCCCTAGGGTCTCCCTCCACAAGGCGCGCCCCCCTGGCATGCCGTCTCCTCGAGGGTCTTCTGACTTGGACTCCAAGTCCCACGTGTGCCTTCTGGTCCAAGAAAATCATAGCGAAAGTTTTCTTCTGTTTGGACTCCGTTTGATATTCCTTTTCTGTGAAACTCAAAAACAAGACGAAAAAAAACAGAAACTGGCACTGGGCTCTAGGTTAATAGGTTAGTCCCAAAAATAATATAAAATAGCATAATAATGCATATAAAACATCCAAAAAATATAACAGCATGGAACAATAAAAAATTATAGATACGTTGGAGACATACCATTATGACATTTATGACATCGACAACTCTACCATAGCAGGAAACAGTTTCACGCCGTTCACTACTATAAGATGTTTTCGATATTTAAAAGTAGGCTACATCCATAATGAGTGAACAAACACATTAAAATGTGTTTACATACATCTAATTTACAAAAAAGTTTGAACATCATATAGCAGTGAGCAGAGGGGTTTTTAATCAATGGCCAAATGACTGGGTTACTGATGTCTACTACACAACCTTCTTCTTGTAGACGTTGTTGGGCCTCCAAGTGCAGAGGTTTGTAGGACAGTAGCAAATTTCCCTCAAGTGGATGACCTAAGGTTTATCAATCCGTGGGAGGCGTAGGATGAAGATGGTCGCTCTCAAACAACCCTGCAACCAAATAACAAAGAGTCTCTTGTGTCCCCAACACACCCAATACAACGGTAAATTGTATAGGTGCACTAGTTCGGCGAAGAGATGGTGATACAAGTGCAATATGGATGGTAGATAAAGGTTTTTGTAATCTGAAAATATAAAAACAGCAAGGTAACTAATGATAAAAGTGAGCGTAAACGGTATTGCAATGGTAGGAAACAAGGCATATGGCTCATACTTTCACTAGTGCAAGTTCTCTCAACAATAATAACATAATTGGATCATATAGCTATCCCTCAACATGCAACAAAGAGTCACTCCAAAGCCACTAATAGCGTAGAACAAATGAAGAGATTATGGTAGGGTACGAAACCACCTCAAAGTTATCCTTTCTGTTCTATCTATTCAAGAGTCCGTAGTAAAATAACATGAAGCTATTCTTTTCGTTCGATCTATCATAGATTTCATACTAGAATAACACCTTAAGACACAGATCAACCAAAACCTAATGTCACCTAGATACTCCATTGTCACCTCAAGTATCCGTGGGCATGATTATACAATATGCATCACACAATCTCAGATTCATCTATTCAACCAACACAAAGTACTTCAAAGAGTGCCCCAAAGTTTCTACCGGAGAGTCAAGATGAAAACGTGTGCCATGCCCTATGCATAGGTTCATGGGCGGAACCCACAAGTTGATCACTAAAACATACATCAAGTGGATCACGTGATATCCCATTGTCACCACAGATAAGCATGGCAAGACATACATCAAGTGTTCTCAAATCCTTAAAGAATCAATCCGACAAGATAACTTCAAAGGGAAAACTCAATTCATTACAAGAGAGTAGAGGGGGAGAAACATCATAAGATCCAACTATAATAACAAAGCTCGCGATACATCAAGATCGTGCCATAGAGAGAACACGATAGAGAGAGAGATCAAACACATAGCTACTGGTACATACCCTCAGCCCCGAGGGTTAACTACTCCCTCATCGTCATGGAGAGCGCCGGGATGATGAAGATGGCCACCAGTGATGGGTTCCCCCTCCGACAGGGTGCTGGAACGGGCTCCCGAGAGGTTTTGGGTGGCTACAGAGGCTTGCGGCGGCGGAACGCCCGATCTATCTTCGTATTCGATGGTTTTGGGGTATATGGGTATATATAGGCGAAAGAAGTCGGTCGGGGGAGCCTCGAGGGGCCCACGAGACAGGGGGCGCGCCGAGGGGGTGGGCGCGCCCTCCTATCTACTGGCCTCCTCGAAGCTTCCCTGGCTTGTACTCCAAGTTTCCTGGATCATGTTCTTTCCAAAAATCACGCCCCCAAAGGTTTAATTCCGTTTGGACTCCGTTTGATATTCCTTTTCTTTGAAATACTAAAACAGGCAATAAAACAGCTATATGGGCTGGGCCTCCGGTTAATAGGTTAGTCCCAAAAGTAATATAAATGTGTATAATAATGCCCGTAATCATTCAAAACAGATAATAAAATAGCATGAATGCTTCATAAATTAGAGATACGTTGGAGACGTATTAGTTACAAGTGAAGAACCCTATGCAAGCACAATGTCAGACAACTAGGATGTGTTGGTAATTGTAATACAGTAACTTACCATAGCTGTTTGAACAGGCTCAGCGCTGCTCCTCCTTCTCGTGCAAGGATCCTTCCTAACATCTTGTACTTGGAAATCCTCAATCTTATCTTCATTTCACCCCCTCTGCAAGGTGACAAAAACTAGTTACTGATAAATATGGATACTTTCCAGCCTGTGAACAACACAAAAGGATGAGTTTATAACAAAACAACACCGCATAATGAAACATGCCACATCTCTTGCACACAATGAATTGAGCATTTACTATGTGCGCACTGTGTAAAAACTAGGCATACCTTCGAACTGGATCTCCGGGTACTCTTGGAGAGCCTACTTTAGTGTATGGCCAAAACTTTACGTCACCTATGAGTTATACAATCCCCCACTACAACAGCCCTTGGTGTTTAAAATGTTGACAAGCTCTGTTAGGTCAAGAACAACAATTAATCAAAGCAAACAACCCTAGTATGGCTGGCTGATACAAACAAGCCATTAAACAGATGTGTGAGCAAATCTTGCACAACACTGAATTACATATCAAGAAAAGAAGCATAGAAGGAGGCTTAAAGACCATCACTTGACTGACCAGATTTAAGGGGCATTTAAACATCATGTGTAACGTATGAACTAACATAAACATTGCATATTTCAGATTCTATAATGAAATGCACATGTATTAGGTTATGCCATGTATGATGGCTAAATGTACACTATAGCAGGCAGGAGTGATTCATCATTGCACGCACAATTGAATTGCGGGTTAAGGGCCAGTTCTATTCCGTCTTTTTACAGCTTATTGTCAAAATAAGCCATAAAAGATGTAAACAAGTCATTTTTGAGTTATGGGCTTGGGCTTAACTTATTTCGCTTTGGGGGGGGGTGCTTCGGGTAGAAGCTCACTAAAAATTGAAGGGAAGGGAAATAGTGAAATGACTCTGTTGTTTGCCTATATTACTTTCAAAATGCCACTGCTCACGCCCGCATCAAACCTGACCCTCAAGTAAAAACAAACATGCAAGAATTTATTGCGCTGCCCGCTTGGATATCCTCTGCCCTTTCCCTCTACCTCAATCCCCTGCCTGCAGTGCTAGGGTTCCTCCAGCAAGCCATCGCCACTGGTCCCATCTAGCCCGCTCCTCGATGATTCTCTGTCCCGCTAGGCTACATGGCCAACGGGTAGGGCGAAATCTCCCCGGCTGCTCCTCCCTCCGGCGCTGCCCCTCACTCTCATGGTCTCTAGCAGCTGCTCCGCTATGGTTCTTCCAACACACTACTCTAGCGGTTGTCGCACAACTACGGCCGATGCGCCACTCCAACAGAAGGCACCTACCCCTCCCCTCCTCCTAGGCCGTGGCCTTGAGGTGCTATTAAAGGATGAGATCATCCAACAAGGTGAGGATATCCTCTGTTTTTTGCCAAAATTTCATTCTGATCCGCTATACGATGAATTGCTATGAGTTGTTGCTGCTATATGATGCATTGCTATGAGCTCCTGCTCCTGCCGTTATATGATGAATTGCTATGAGCTGCTGCTGCTATATGACGAATTGTTATGAGCTACTGCTGCTACTATATGATGAGATGCTATAAGTTGCTCCTGCTGCTGCTATATGATGAATTGCTATGAGCTGCTCTTGCTGTTGGTATATGATGAATTGCTATGAGCTGCTGCTGGTATATGATGAATTGCTAGTTGTTGCAGCTGTATGATGAGTTGTTATGAGTTGCTGCTATATGATGCTTTCAGGTGGTACTTCTATATGATAATAACCAGCCACTTGGATCATCAAATTTCGATAAATAATGGTTCTTCATTTAAATTTAGGTCATGCATTCTTCATTTAAATTAGGCAATGGGATCTTTATGGAAGACAATGGCCAAAGTAGATTATGCCAAGTAGATGGTATCTTTGTATTTGCATTTTGAACAAATATTGATGGTATATTTCTTTGTGATGTTTGCTAGTCAAATTAATTTTCATATGGGCAGCAAAATGACAAAATATAATGCAATCTAGACTTTTTACTGATCATACCACAGATAAGCTGAAAAGGCAGGCAATGAAAAGAACTCGTTGGCTTATTATCTGGAGTTTATATTCAAAGGTGCTTATTTTCTTAGGATAACTCGAAATAACTATCCCTAAGAAACTTGGCCAACAACACCGACATACAAATAACATGCCATGATGATTGCAATGGAGGCCCAGTTCTTTTTCCAGATTCTCCTAGAATCTGACCCCTACCCAGATTCTCCTAGAATCTTTGAGCCCCATTTGTTTTACAATCCTATCTAGTTAGGGTCTAATTAATTAGGATTGTAAAACAAATGGGTGTCAAAGATTCTAGGAGAAGCTAGAGAGGGGCAGATTCTGGGAGAATCCTACAAAAGAACTGGGCCAGAGTGACCTACCATAGCATACTGTATAGGCTCACCACTACCTCTCCTTTTTTTGATGTTCCATGAAATTGCCACATACATCTTGTACTAAGAAATCTTGTACTTTTTCATTGCATAACCCTATATGCAAGTTGACACGGCTAATTTCAGATATCTCTACATGATAATACATTGCATATCCCTTGCGCATATTTGAACCACCAATTAACTAGCAAAAAAAGATTGTCTGCGTAGCATAAACTAGCCATGACTATGTGTACTGGACTAGCAGGCACTCTAAGGGAGCCTAATGTAGTGCAATGGAATTCCTACATGCCACCTGCGATTTTGTGTAATGTACTACCTCTGTTCCTAAATATATGTCTTTATAGAGATTTTAGTATGGACCACATACATATGCATATAGATGCATTTTCGAGTGTAGATTCACTCATTTTGCTCTGTATGTAGTCTATAGTGGAATCTCTAGAAAGACTTATATTTAGGAATGGAGGGAGTATCATGTGTGACATCTACATCTCTAACTTAGAAGCCAGTAGTGGAAATCATTGTATGCACAAAGGGATTACTGGTCGAAAATCCTAGCAAATCACGCTGGCAGGCACACAACAATACAAGAGAGAGACACACTTACAAAATCATAGCAATGCCTCAGTCCAGGATCTTGGTTGGCCAAGCTGTTAGATCCAGAAGAAACATCGTCCTTGTAGTTTTTGTCAGCTGCATAACATGTAACAACGACCTATTAGTATATTTGAAGTACATCGGGTAGGTGATGGTGGATGGGTTTAAAGGTCACAAGTACCTAGGCCACGCCGGGTGTTTGGCATCTCGCCAGCCGGAGGTAATTAGGTTAGAAACGTCAAGGGTGATGACTTTGCGCTGGCTATTGGGGTCCGGTAAGGAGATCTAGAACCATGGAGTAGGGTATTTGTGGAGCGGCTCTGGTGTGGGTAAAGCGGATCTGAGGCCGTGGACGAGGGCGTCGGTGAAGCTGCTCTGGTGGTTGGGTTTAGGACGGTGTCGACGATGCGGATCCGCGGCCGTGGACGGGGCGTCAGAAGCTGCTCTGGTAGGTTGGACGAGGGTGCAACGAAGCAGATATGAGTGTTGGAAATATGCCCTAGAGGCAATAATAAAATGGTTATTATTATATTTCCTTGTTCATGATAATAGTCTGTTGTTCATGCTATAATTCTATTAACCGGAAATCGTAATACATGTGTGAATACATAGACCATAATATGTCCCTAGTAAGCCTCTAGTTGACTAGCTCGTTGATCAATAGATGGTTGTGGTTTCCTAACCATGGACATTGGATGTCGTTGATGACGGGATCACATCATTAGGATAATGATCTGATGGACAAGACCCAATCCTAAGCATAGCACAAGATCGTGTAGTTCATTTGCTAAGAGCTTCTCTAATGTCAAGTATCATTTCCTTAGACCATGAGATTGTGCAACTCCCGGATACCGTAGGAATGCTTAATTTGGGTGTACCAATTGTCACAGCATAACTAGGTGGCTATAAAGGTGCACTAATCGAGACTGGGATTTGTCACTCCGTATGACGAAGAGGTATCTCTGGGCCCACTCATTAATGCATCATCATAATGAGATCAATGTGTCTAAGGAGTTAGTCATGGGATAAGGCATTACAGAACGAGTAAAGAGACTTGCCGGTGACGAGATTGAACGAGGTACGGGGATACTGACGATTGAATCTCGGGCAACTAACATACTGGTGGACAAAGGGAATTGTATATGAGATTGATTGAATCCCCAACATCGTGGTTCATCCGATGAGATCATCATGGAACATGTGGGAGCCAACATGGGTATCCAGATCCAACTATTGGTTATTGGCCGGAGAGATGTCTCGGTCATGTTTGCATGGTTCCCGAACCCGTAGGGTCTACACACTTAAGGTTCAGTGATGCTAAAGTTGTTATGGGAAATGGTATGTGGTTGCCGAAGGTTGTTCGGAGTCCTGGATGAGATCCTGGACGTCATGAGGAGTTCTGGAACGGTCCGGAGGAAAAGATTTATATATGGGAAGTCTAGTTTCAGTCACCGGAATGGTTTCGGGGGTTATCGGTATTGTACCGGGACCATCGAAATGTGTCCGGGGGTCCACCGAGTGGGGCCACCTGCCCCGGGGGACTTAATGGGATGAACAAGGGTGGGAACCAACCCCTAGTTGGCTGGTGCCCCCCAAGGTCCCAAGGCACCTAGGGTTGGAAACCCTAGGGGGTGGGGACGCCTCCCACCAAACTTGGGGGGCAAGTTCCCCATTGGTCGCCGCCCACCTTGTAGATGGGATCCAAGGGGGCCGGCCCCCTCTCCCCTTCCCCTATAAATAGTGGGGGGTGGGAGGGCTGCCACACCCTTCCCTTGTCATAGCCCCTCCCTCCTCCAACACCTCCTCCTCCTTTGTAGAGCTTGACGAAGCCCTTCGGAAATACCACAAGCTCCACCACCACACCGTCGTGCTGCCAGGAGCTCTCCCTCAACTTCTCCTCTCCCCTTGCTGGATCAAGAAGGAGGAGTCGTCCCCGGGCTGTACGTGTGTTGAACACGGAGGCGCCGTCCGTTTGGCGCTAGATCTGATCTTCCTTGATTTGAATCGCCGCGAGTACGACTCCATCAACCGCGTTCTTGTAACTCTTCCGCTTAGCGATCTTCAAGAGGTATGAAGATGCACTTCCTCTCTCACTCGTTGCTAGCATCTCCTAGATTGATCTTGGTAACACGTAGGAAAATTTTGAATTATTGCTACGTTCACCAACAGTGGCATCATGAGCTAGGTCTATGTGTAGATTCTATGCACGAGTAGTACACAAGTAGTTGTGGGCGATGGTTTGTTCAGTTTGCTTACCGTTACTATTCCTATCTTGATTCGGCGGCATTGTGGAATGAAGCGGCCCGGACCAACCTTACACGTACGCTTACGTGAGACAGGTTCCACTGACTAACATGCACTTGTTGCATAAGGTGGCTAGAGGGTGTCTATCTCTCCCAGTTTAGTCGGATCGGATTCGATGAAAAGGGTCCTTATGAAGGGTAAATAGCAATTGGCATATCACCGTTGTGGCTTTTGCGTAGGTAGGAAACATTCTTTCTAGAAACCCATAGCAGCCACATAAAACATGCAACAACAATTAGAGGACGCCTGACTTGTTTTTGCAGGGTATGCTATGTGATGTGATATGGCCAAAAGGATGTGATGAATGATATATGTGATGTATGAGATTGATCATGTTCTTGTAATAGGAATCATGACTTGCATGTTGATGAGTATGACAGCCGACAGGAGCCATAGGAGTTGTCTTAATTTATTGTATGACCTGCGTGTCAATGAAAACCCCATTTAATTACTTTACTTTATTGCTAACCGTTAGCCGTAGTATTAGAAGTAATAGTTGGCGAGACAACTTCATGAAGACACGATGATGGAGATCATGATGATGGAGGTCATGGTGTCATGCTGGTGACGAAGGTGATCATGCCGCGCCTCAAAGATGGAGATCAAAGGCCCAAGATGATATTGGCCATATCATGTCACTTTATGATTTGCATTTGATGTTTGTCATGTTTACATCTTATTTGCTTAGAACGACGGTTACATAAATAAGATGATCCGTCACTAAAATTTCAAGAAAGTGTTTCCCCTAACTGTGCACGATTGCGAAGGTTCATTGTTTCGAAGCACCACGTGATGATCGGGTGTGATAGATTCCAACGTTCGCATACAACGGGTGTAAGCCAGATTTACACATGCAAAACACTTAGGTTGACTTGACAAGCCTAGCATGTACAGACATGGCCCCGGAACACCAGAGACCGAAAGGTCGAGCATGAGTCATATAGTAGATACAATCAACATGGATATGTTCACTGATGATGACTAGTCCGTCTCACATGATGATCGGACACGGCCTAGTTTATTCGGATCATGTATCACATAGATGACTAGAGGGATGTCTATCTAAGTGGGAGTTCATCAAATAATTTGATTAGATGAACTTAATTATCATGAACATAGTCTAAAATATCTTTACAATATGTCTTGTAGATCAAATGGCCCACGCTAATGTTGCCCTCAACTTCAATGCGTTCCTAGAGAAAACCAAGCTGAAAGACGATGGTAGCAACTATACAGACTAGGTCTAAAACTTGAGGATCATCCTCATAGCTACCAAGAAAGAATATGTTCTTGAAGCACCGCTAGGTGATGCACCCATTTTCCTAGCAACTCAAGACGTTAAGAACGCTTGGCAGTCGCGTAGTGGTGATTACTCCCAGGTACAGTGCGGCATGCTTTACAGCATAGAACCGGGGCTCCAAAAGCGTTATGAGCAGCACGGAGCATATGAGATGTTCCAAGATCTGAAAATGGTTTTCCAAGCTCATGCCCTGGTCGAGAGATATGAAGTCTCCGACAAGTTCTACAGTTGTAAGATGGAGGAAAACAGTTCTGTCAGCGAGCATATACTCAAAATGTCTGGGTTGCACAACCGTTTGTCTCTGCTGGGAGTTAATCTTCCGGATGACTCGGTCATTGACAGTATCCTCCAGTTGCTCCCACCTAGCTACAAGAGCTTTGTGATGAACGACAATATGCAAGGGATGGAGAAGTCCATTCCTGAGTTATATTCAATGTCGAAATCAGCGGAACTGGAAATCAAAAAGGAACATCAAGTGTTGATGGTGAATAAGACCACTAGTTCCAAGAAAGGCAAGGGTAAAAAGAACTTCAAGAAGGACGGCAAGGGAGTTGCCGCGCCCGGTAAACCAGTTTTGACACCCTGATTTTCATGCCACTACACTTAAGATAACAATCATGATAAAATGTGGTTTGACAAAAACTTTTGAGTGTTTTGGACTTTGCCTTGATTGGTTTTTGTCTGTTGTTTGCAAGTGCTCTAAAAATAAAATAAATCCTCCAACTCTTACACTCCTTCTCCTTGATCCAAAAACCTTTCCCAATGATCATGACATGTGTATAGGACATAAAAATAATTTCTTGCAAAAATAATTTGGCCAAATAGTATTTTCAAAAATACTTTTTCAAAAACCCCTGAATTGAGGTTTGCACTTCAAGTACTTAATTAAGGGCAGTAAAAATCTTTCGAAAAATATATTTGACTCCTATTAGATATAGGATACCCAAAAACCACAAAAATATAATTTTAAAAGTTATTTTCCTATTTTATTTAAAAGCTTTTTCTTAAGGCCAGAAATGGTCTTTAATCAGGAAAAAAATATTTATTGTTTTAAAAATATTTGACAAAAGTCATGGAAACTCAGTGCGCATACATTTCCCATATATAAGAGTTTCAACACATGGTCATGTTCAAAATATTGGATAAAACCTCCCAAAACCATTTCTGCCAATTTCAAGGATTTGAAATATTTCTACAGGAAATATTTTCATAAAAATCCAAGAAAATTCCATCATGTCGCAAATGCCCTATTTGGTGACCTTGCCAAGTCTCATGTGTTGGAGAACAAGATAACATCATCAAATCCCCTCAAAACCATTTCTTTCCATTTTGAAGTTTGAGCAACTTTACATTGCCAAACATTCCCAAATGTTCTGAAAGCTTGTGAACATGCTCAAATGTTCTAATTATACATCTAGACAAAGTGGCACAAGTTGGAGAACAAGTTAACTTGATCAAAGGGCCCCAAAACCCTTCCTGTCCAGAACCAAATTGGAACAACTCTACATTGGCAACTTTCTCCTTTTGATCTCAACTTTTGTGGACATATTCATACCCTCAAATGATGACACTACACCAAGTGGTGCATCAAGGAGAATAGATTTGCATGACTAAATCTTGGAGAGTCCATTTCTGCTAATTTCTAGGGTTTACAAAAGTGGCATTGGAAACTTTTCCCAAATGAACTCAATCTTGGTGGAACCTCTTATTTTCTCATACCATTTGACCCTGTCAAGCCTCATGACAAATGGAGATTAACTACTTTCCCAAACAAATATCAAACACCTTCTGCCATTTTACTAAAATCCCTGTTTTGACCACTTCCACTCTTCTCCATGGCCTCAACTTTTTAGCACAGCTCCTCCAAGTCCTCCTCTACCCCCAGTAACAATGGATGCATCTCAGATCAATGATTGAGGGGTGAAACCTCCTCATTAACCCCTCTGGACAGCCACAACACCCTTCTCTCTCACCCCTCCTCTCTCACCAGAGCCCCTCCAGAGCATCCAAGGCTCCCTCTCCTTTCTTTACTCTCTCCCACACCTGCTAGACACCAACGGACGTGCCCACAGTGCATATAAAATGGCATGTCGGCCATTGCATGCTCTGGAGCACGCTACAGTGCGCTACCGCACCGTAGCCGCCCCCTGCCAAGCACCTCCGGCCACCTCGGCTCTCCCCCTCAAGCCAGCCGATGCTCCTCGACGTCCGCGGCATGCCAAGCCTCTGTCCCCCTCCTCCTACTCCCTCCTGCTGCCCTTGCTCGCACGCGTGCCGGCCGTTCGAGAGCTCCAATGAGCGGCCTCACATGCGCGAAGCTCTGGACCTTCCCCGCTCCTTCTCTCCCTTCCCCGGGTCGTAGACCTCCTCCACTAATGCCCCGGACATGCCCACATGAGCCCCCATGACCTGCAGCAACGGCAACAGCCTCGCCGGCGCACTGGACCACGGTGAGCCACGGGCCGGCTATATAAACCCGCCCCATGCCCCCTATGGATCTCCTTCGCTCTCTCTCCCTCCCAGAGACCCCCTAGACCAAGCCACTCCCCTCCTTGTGCCCTCCATAGCCCCCCATGGCCGGAGAGCCGCCGTTGGCACCGGGCTAAATTCGCGACGCCCGAGCCCCGTCCCCTCCACCTATGCGTCTCAATGCATCTCCACCGACCCCCCGAATCTCCCCTGCACTCCGGTTACTCCTCCCGGTGGTCGTAGTGCCATGCCCCCCATCACCGCTGGCCTTGTCCGCCACGGCCAACACCCTGCTCAACCCGGTGCCCCTGGGCGATCGTGCCACCCATGGTTGGACGCGTCCGGGTCTCCTGAGCACGCCGGTGGGCGGAGCATCACCGGAGACGCCCTGTAGCGCCGACGGCCAGCGTCGAACGCCTCCTCTGTCTCCCTTCGCGCCCACGCGCGAGGTTGAGGATGAACCTGCAGGCGGGCCCCGCTCATCAGTGGCCCAGCCACCGGGCCACGCTGGCAAGTGGAGGCGCGTTCGGCTTCTCCGTGTACTCCGGCTGGGCGCCTTCGACATCGCCCTGTCGTCCGCGTGGCCGAGCCGCTAGGCCGGCCCAGTGTGCCGCAGCGCTATGCTGCGCTCGGTATGCGGTATAAGTATAACCCCCACTTCCTTTGTCCTTTTCTTTTTCCAGAAACTTGTAAAATCTCCCAAATATTCATATTACCTCCAAATTTGATGATTCAAATTCCTAGTGACCCCAGAAATAATTCTCTACCTCAGGAGTAACTTACACACTTTTCCAGAACACTTTCTTTTACACATATTTCACAAAACCCCATTTCCCTATTTAAGTGATGGACTTTGGAAAATCACAGAGAGATCATCTTTGATCCAAATGCCATGATTCAAATTTCTAGATGATTCTAAGTTCATAACTTAGTTTATGAACATTTTTCTTAATACTTTCTGTGCCACACAATATAATGAGCCATTTCTTCATATTTGTCAACTTTGCAAATTCATAGGAAATTCATTTGAACTCCAAATCTAGTGAAACCAACTCCTAGATGCTTCTAAAATCATGGTTTGTTAAATGGGTGAATTTGCTCATTTTTCAAAAATATATTTCTGTACACTTCTTGCAAATCCATAAACCCCTTGATTCCATCATATCAAAATGTTTAGAAATATCCACTGACCCAATTCCAATGAAACCAGTCTGGTCATTTTTCATATAACCAGTGGTGTCCTAGAAAAGTCAAATTAATATTTTTAGAGCACTTTTATTTCCTGCCTTGTTGTGTTGCTTATTATGGTTGCTTTGACGATAGTTGAAGAAATAGATGAAATGCTCGGAGTTGGACCAGAGATATTTGAAGAGCTCGAGGACTTTGTTGAAACAGGCAAGCAGCCCTTTGACCATGTCTATGAAACCCTTTTTATGCATGTCATATAGCACTTTTATTGCTTGCATCGGAGACATGATACTGTGGTGACCACATGGGGTGGTTTGCCACCGTTACTTCCTCGTTGATACTTGCATTGTGCATGACCTTGCCTTCTTATGAGGGTTATGCCGGTGGGAGTAGATAGGATGCTAAAGTAGATGCTACGCAAAGAGGGACGAGTATATGCATGGTGAAGGAGACAAAGTATTTTCAAAAGACTTTTCGAAAACCCCGTCGGGTGCCACTTATGCCCGAGGGAGATGATGAGATGGGTAACCACTTGATGACGAAGTGGTGTACCAAGGCAAGTGTGTGTTGTTTTCGAAAATGGATTAGATTTAAAATTTGTCGATTGTCCCAACCTTACATGGGCAACCACTCTACCATTGTAAGAGAAACGGCATTATTGATTACCTAGGCCGATACTACCTTGGAGCCCGCATTACTAGTGACGGGGGAGAGTTGGTGCTCTCTCTCGGGACGGGGTCATGCTAGGTAGGGCGGCCATGACTGTTTTCACAGGGCACCGGATACACCGTTGTGTCCCCTCTAGGATGTTACGATCTCGAGTGAGTCTCGTATGATGTACATCGTGAGGATACGGAACAACGAGTGGACTCCTTGTTAGTGTCGTCTAGGGAAAGATAGTGATCGGGTGCTTACCCCGGGTACTTGAGGTATCGCGGGTCGTGGATGACACGGAAGTTCCCCAGATCTAGTGGGTAAAGTGTGCAACCTCTGCAGAGTGTAAAACTATTCGAATAGCCATGTCCACGGTCAAGGATAGTTGGCGGTGCTGCTTAAACTATGTCCAGAGCTTCACAAACCAGTGTGTGTGTTTCGATAATTGGGTAGAACTACTTGGGTCAAGTCAAGGGACTTGACATGATTGAGTTGGGTTGATGCCCACTCTATTTATGTTGATATCTGTAACCTGTCCTCATGGTTACTTGAATTCTCCTGATGCATGTCTTACAAGTTGTTGAACATGTCATTGCACTCAAAACTAGCTTTCTGCAAAATTTACCTATATCATGCATTGTTACATCCTGGACCAAAACATGGGTTTCTTGCGAGTACATTCAAAGTACTCATTGGCTTGCCACTGGTTATTTAATTGGCCAGGCATGAAAAAACCGGAGTTCGAAGAAGAGTTCTTTGGAGACGAACATGCGAACTCGGACGTTTCCTAGTCAGAATGCCTGTAGGGTTAAGGAAGATGCCATGGGTTCTACTTATCGATGAAGATTTCCGCTACTTAAGTTTATTTGGTATTCAGCCCATGTGGCTTTATCTATGTAAGACTTGACCATAATGGTCATAATTTGTGTAAAACGGTATGTATGGATGTAAGACTCTTGTTATTCAGCTTGTGTGTGTTCAGTGAGCATTGATCTCTGGGATCACTGTACACATGCATTCGGTGATCACAACTTATGAGTCGGGGTCCCCACATCAGTTGCCGGGAAGAAGCCAAACAATGGACCCAAGCCCGAGACTCGATGCTTTTATTGCAAGGGAAATGGTCACTGGAAGCGGAACTGCCCCAAGTACTTAGCGGATAAGAAGGCCGGCAACACCAAAGGTATATGTGATATAAATGTTATTGATGTGTACCTTAACAGCGCTCGTAGTAGCTCCTGGGTATTTGATACCGGTGCAGATGCTCATATTTGTAACTCAAAACAGGAGCTACGGTGGAGACTGGCGAAGGACGAGGTGACGATGCGCGTCGGGAACGGTTCCAAGGTCGATGTGATCGCAGTCGGCGCGCTACCTCTATGTTTACCTATGGGATTAGTTTTAAACCTCAATAATTGTTATTTAGTGCCAGCTTTGAGCATGAACATTGTATATGGATCTCGTTTAATGCGAGGCTACTCATTTAAATCCGAGAATAATGGTTGTTCTATTTATATGAGAGATATGTTTTATGGACATGCCCCGCTGGTCAATGGTTTATTTTTATTGAATCTCGACCGTGATGTTACACATATTCATAGTGTGAACGCAAAAAGATGTAAGGTTGATAATGATAGTCCCATAGACTTGTGGCACTGCCGCCTTGGTCACATTGGTGTCAAACGCATGAAGAAACTCCATGCAAATGGACTTTTGGAGTCTCTTGATTATGAATCATTTGACACATGTGAACCATGCCTCATGGGCAAAATGACCAAGACTCCGTTCTCCGGAACAATGGAGCGAGCAACCAACTTGTTCTAAATAATGCATACTGATGTGTGCGGTCCAATGAGCCTTGAAGCTCGCGGTGGCTATCGTTATGTTCTCACCCTCACTAATAACTTAAGTAGATATGGGTATGTCTACTTAATGAAACACAAGTCTGAGACCTTTGAAAAGTTCAATGAATTTCAGAGTGAGGTAGAGAATCAACATGACAGGAAAATAAAGTTCTTACAATCAGATCGTGGAGGAGAATATTTGAGTCACGAGTTTGGTATGCACTTAAGGAAATGTGGAATTGTTTCACAACTGACACCGCCTCCAACACCTCAGCGTAATGGTGTGTCCGAACGTTGTAATCGCACTCTATTGGATATGGTGCAATCTATGATGTCTGTTACCGATTTACCGCGATCATTTTGGGGTTATGCTTTAGAGACAACCGCATTCACTTTAAATAGGGCACCGTCTAAATCTATTGAGACGACACCGTATGAACTATGGTTTGGGAAGCAACCTAAGTTGAAGTTTCAAAAAGTTTGGGGATGCGATGCTTATGTCAAGAAACTTCAACCAGAAAAGCTCGAACCCAAGTCGGAAAAATGCGTCTTCATAGGATACCCTAAGGAAACCATTGGGTATATCTTCTACTTCAGATCCGAAGGCAAGACCTTTGTTGCCAAGAATGGATCCTTTCTAGAGAAAGAGTTTCTCTCAAAAGAATTGAGTGGGAGGAAAGTAGAACTTGATGAAGTACTGCCTCTTCAACCGGAGAGTACCGCAGCTCAGGAAGGTGTTTTTGTGGTGCGTGCACCGACTGGAGAGGAAGTTAATGATGATGGTCATGAAACTTCAGATCAAGTTGCTACTGAACTTTGTAGGTCCACAAGGGCACGTTGCGCACCAGAGTGGTACGACAACCCTGTCCTAGAAATCATGTTGTTAGACAATGGTGAACCTTCGAACTATGAGGAACCGATCGCGGGCCCGGATTCCAACAAATGGCTTGAAGCCATGAAATCCGAGATAGGATCCATGTATGAAAACAAAGTATGGACTTCGATAGACTTGCCCGATGATCGGCAAGCCATTGAAAATAAGTGGATCTTTAAGAAGAAGACTGACGCAGATAGTAATGTAACCATCTATAAGGCTCCGCTTGTCGCTAAGGGTTATCGACAAGTTCAAGGGGTTGACTATGATGAGACCTTCTCACCCGTAGCGAAACTTAAGTCCGTCCGAATCATGTTAGCAGTTGCCATATTCTATGATTATGAGATATGGCAAATGGACGTCAAAACGGCATTCCTTAACGGTTTCCTTAAGAAAGAATTGTATATGATGCAGCTGGAAAGTTTTGTAAATCCTATGAATGCTGACAAGGTGTGCAAGCTCCAGCGCTCCATCTATGGGCTGGTGCAAGCATCTTGGAGTTGGAACATTTGCTTTAAGGGAATGATCAAAGCGTTTGGGTTTATGCAGACTTATGGAGAAGCCTGTGTTTACAAGGAAGTGAGTGGGTGCTCTGTAGCATTTCTCATATTTTATGTAGATGACATACCATTGATGGGAAATGATATAGAACTTTTGGAAAGCGTAAAGGCCTACTTGAATAAGTGTTTTTCAATGAAGGACCTTGGAGAAGCTGCTTACTCCCTCTGTTCGAAAATACTTGTCATCAAAATGGATAAAAAGAGATGTATCTAGAACTAAAATACATCTAGATACATCCCCTTTTATCCATTTTGATGACAAGTATTTCCGGACGGAAGGAGTACATATTAGGCATCAAGATTTATAGAGATAGATCGAGACGCCTCATTGGTCTTTCACAAAGCACATACCTTGAAAAAATATTAAAGAAGTTCAATATGGATCAGTCCAAGAAAGGGTTCTTTCATGTATTGCAAGGTGTGAGATTGAGCATGGCTCAATGCCCGACCTCGGTAGAAGATAGAGAAAAGATGAGTGTCATCCCCTATGCCTCAGCCATAGGGTCTATTATGTATGCCATGCTGTGTACCAGACCTGATGTGAATCTTGCCGTTGGAGGTACCAAAGTAATCCCGGCATGGAACACTGAGCGGTCAAGAATATCCTGAAGTACCTGAAGAGGACTAAGGATATGTTTCTCATTTATGGAGGTGATGAAGAGCTCGTCGTAAAGGGTTACGTTGATGCTAGCTTCGACATAGATCTGGATGACTCCAAGTCACAAACCAGATACGTGTACATTTTGAATGGTGGGGCAGTCAGCTGGTGCAATTGCAAGCAAATCATCATGGCGGGATCTACATGTGAAGCAGAGTACATGGCAGCCTCGGAGGCAGCACATGAAGCAATCTGGATGAAGGAGTTCATCACCGATCTAGGAGTTATTCCCAATGCGTTGGGCCCGATGACTCTCTTCTGCGACAACACTGGAGCTATTGCCCTTGCCAAGGAGCCCAGGTTTCACAAGAATACTAGGCATATCAAGCGTCGCTTCAACTCCATTCATGAAAATGTTCAAGATGGAGACATAGATATTTGTAAGGTGCATATGGATCTGAATGTCGCAGATCTGTTGACTAAAGCTCTTCCACGAGCAAAACATGATCAACACCAGAATTCTATAGGTGTTCGATTCATCACAATGTAACTAGATTATTGACTCTAGTGCAAGTGGGAGACTATTGGAAATATGCTCTAGAGGCAATAATAAAATGGTTATTATTATATTTCCTTGTTCATGATATTGTCTGTTGTTCATGATATAATTGTATTAACCGGAAACCGTAATACATGTGTGAATACATAGACCGTAATATGTCCCTAGTAAGCCTCTAGTTGACTAGCTCGTTGATCAATATATGGTTCTAGTTTCCTGACCGTGGACATTGGATGTCGTTGATGACAGGATCACATCATTAGGAGAATGATGTGATAGACAAGACCCAATCCTAAGCATAGCACAAGATCGTGTAGTTTGTTTGCTAAGAGATTTTCTAATGTCAAGTATCATTTCCTTAGACCATGAGATTGTGCAACTCCTAGAAACTGTAGGAATGCTTTGGGTGTACCAAACATCATGACATAATTGGGTGGCTATAAAGGTGCACTATAGGTATCTCCGGAAGTTTCTGTTGGGTTGGCACGAATCAGACTAGGATTTGTCACTCCGTATGATGGAGAGGTATCTCTGGGCCCACACGGTAATGCATCATCATAATGAGTTCAATGTGACTAAGGAGTTAGTCACAGGATCATGCGTTACGGAACGAGTAAAGAGACTTGCCGGTGACGATATTGAACGAGGTACGGGCATACCGACGATCGAATCTCAGGCAAGTAACATACCGCTGGACAAAGGGAATTGTATAAGGGAACGATTGAATTCCCGACATCGTGGTTCATCCGATGAGATCATCGTGGAACATGTGGGAGTCAACATGGGTATCCAGATCCCATTGTTGGTTATTCGTCGGAGAGATGTCTCGGTCATGTCTGCATGGTTCCTAAACTCATAGGGTCTACACACTTAAGGTTCGGTGACACTAGAGTTGTTATGGGAAATAGTATGTGGTTGCCGAAGGTTGTTCGGAGTCCCGGATGAGATCCTAGACATCATGAGGAGTTCTGGAATGGTCTGGAGGTAAAGATTATATATGGGAAGTCTAGTTTCAGTCTCCAGAAGGTTTTGGGGGTTATCGGTATTGTACCGGGACCACCAAAATGTGTCCGGGGGTCCATTGGGTGGGGCCACCTACCCCATGGGACTTAATGGGCTGAACAAGGGTGTGAACCAGCCCCTAGTGGGCTGGTGCTCCCCCCCAAGAGCCCAAGGCACCTAGGGTTGGAAACCCTAGGGGGTGGGGGCGCCTCCCACCAAACTTGGTGGGCAAGTTCCCCCTTGGCCGCCGCCCGCCTTGTAAATGGGATCCAAGGGGGGCGGGCCCCTCTCCCCATCCCCTATAAATAGTGGGGGGTGGGAGGGATGCCAAACCCTTCCCCTGGCGCAGCCCCTCCCTCCTCCAACACCTCCTGCTCCTCCGTAGAGCTTGGCGAAGCCCTGCAGAAATACCACAAGCTCCACCACCACGCCGCCGTAATGCCAGGAGCTCACCCTCAACTTCTCATATCCCCTTGTTGGATCAAGAAGGAGGAGACGTCCCCGGGTTGTACGTGTGTTGAACGTGGAGGCGCCGTCCGTTTGGCGCGAGATCAGATCTTCCGCGATTTGAATCGCGGCGAGTATGACTCCATCAACTGTGTTCTTGTAACGCTTCCGCTTAGCGATCTTCAAGAGGTATGAAGATGCACTCCCTCTCTCACTCGTTGCTAGCATCTCCTAGATTGATCTTGGTTACACGTAGGAAAATTTTGAATTATTGCTACGTTCCCCAACAATGAGGCCGTGGACTTGGGCATTGGCAAACCGGGCCGGTATTGTTGAGAATGGTATAGACGAAGCTACTCTGGTAGGGTTGAGGATGGTGTCGAGGAAGCGGCTCCGGTAGGGTTGAGGAACGTGTCGACGAAGAGGATCAGAGGCCATCGACGGGGGCGTCTGTGGGGCAGCTCCGGGGGTGTGGACGAAGCGTCTCTGGTGGGGAGTACGAAGGAGCCGCTGCAGATGCACTGCGGTTGACGAGAGTACCGGTTAAGCATATCCGGCGCCATGGACAAGGTTGGCACTGAATGGGCTATGGTATAGTGATGGATGAGCAGTCTACTTGTTTCTAGGGGAGGTGCGAGGGGTAGATACGGCTGTAGAACCTGATCCGGCGAGGTGGACGCCGCTGGCAGTGAATGGGCTCTGGTACACCAGCGGATGAGCAGTCTAGGGTTTCGAGTCGGGAGGGTTAGGAAGGCCGATGAAGTATGAACGGTGTGATGTAAGATGCTATAGTGTTGTGGAGTAGTCGTTTTTGCGGGAGAGGGAGACGAAATGGGGGTGCTGTGTGGTGGGGGGAACCGGAAGTTACAAAGCAGTCTCGACCTATTATGAAAATGAGGGCCATATTGTAACTATTGTTCTCTGTGCACCACGGACAAAAGGGGAATTTCGCATGCTAAAGACTAGGTGGCAAAAAATTTAGAAGGAGGAGGGAGATTTTGCCGCCCGCGTGATCGTTCGTATCTAGTTTCAACTAATTTTGGATAGTGCTTGCGAGAAGGTCATGCGAGACTGTTTACACGAGGCACACGTCAGCAGTTAATAACTGGTACGAAGTCCACCCTAGAAAAAAGACACCAACTCGGGATGATGCATCGATAACTTGGACGTTAACATGGGTGCGGCCAATCGTACGGGTGTAGAGGCGCTTTCACAAAAAAGGGATCAAATGCTCAACCTATGTATTTCTCGTGTAAATATATTATTTAGTGTCGTTGGTTATTTATTTTAAACATTATGCATTGATGTGTTATTGTAGAGGTGCACAAAAAGAAATGGATATTGTGGTCCCACAAAATAAATGGATATTGTAGTCCACTACTTAAAAGTTTTGCCTCATATGATTACATGGCCTTCATTTCATGAATTCCGTACCCATTGAATTCGTATATGAATATTGCATATATTACTTCATAATAGAACCTTAAATGATCCCAGACTAATGAATTTGAATGCAAAACTAACAATGGGGCATGTACATGATGTCTATAGTGGTTGTTTGAAGAAACATCACTATAACTTTGGCATGCACAATTGAAAAGATTATTTGGAAAAATGTGATGTGTGAGTGTCCAATCTTTATAGCGTTGAATTGATATTGTATCTTTGGCCGGGATACGAAGTAGATATTGATTTACGTTCAAGCGGTGCATGTCCGTGGTCGCTAGATAGTGATACGTGAATGAATTGTGCAACCTCTCTCACACGCATACATATCTCATTTCTCCATGGGCATCGGATTCAGAAATGCACACTTCGTGTATTGCTCTCCCTCCATCAAGGTAGGAATTCATCTTTCTACCCCATCCTACAAGTCTATCACACAGAAACACACGCGCTCGCTCTGTCAAACATGCCCACCCCTTTAATTCCACCCGCCCACCGCCACTAATGTCTCAAAGTATAACTATGTCTCGCACACATATGCCTAAGGTTAACTCGTGTCCCGGAACCATATGAATACATACAATGGGATTCCAGCAGAGCACCTTTTCGTTTTGAGATTTCGCTCTCTCTCACACACATATGCGCGCGCACGCAGACATTGTTTCTCTCTTCATTTTTTTCCGGCATTTGCATGCACACCGCAAGTTTACCTCCAGACGCTTTTAGTATGCCTCGCACACATGGTATCTACCTATCCCTTAATATAGATATGTATTACACAAACTCCTTCTCCCTATATCTAAGTGTCACTGCCCCCCCCCCCCACACCGACACACACACACTTCCCGACACCGAAGGAGTAGGGTGACACCTCGATCTTA
>NC_041393.1:258343947-258391447 GCF_002162155.2 Triticum dicoccoides
ACACACACACACACACACACAGAGAGAGAGAGAGAGAGAGACACAGAGACTCACATGCTAGTTGTGTATCTGTACCTCGCTCACACACACTCGATACGCCTTTCTCTCTATAGCCCCCTTGAGATGTAGACTTCTCGTGTGCGCACAGCTGTAGTGACGATGACGCTGAACCCAGTGTGCCTTGTTTTTACCGGCCTCATGTGATAGTTTTCACCCTATTTTCTGTTAATTAACAAGGCAAACTTTTCTTTGTTACTACTAGTGAATTTGAGATCATTCGGGACAGACATGAAATATATCACTTCAACCCAGTTATCGCAGTTACTATTTAAAAAGAAACTAGTAAGATGTCTGTGTGTTGCACGGGACATCAAGATGTTTTGTATGAGTAGTTTTATCTTGTGAGAGAAAAGGACAACCTATTCATTAGATATAGATCGGACAACCTATATCTTTGCATGGAAGGCCTTATTTGCAAATGTGGAGAGGGTTGTGGATATCTTTTTTGCAAAATTGCCACAGTTTCCTTCCTATTCATAAGATATAAATCGGACAACCTATATTGTTAGGATGGCAGGTAGACCATCATCACCAACTCTGTTTTTATAAGAGTAGAGATAGAGAGTAGAGACATATCTTTTGCATCGTTCACAACGAGCATCTGCTGGACTGGTTAGCGTCGGATGCTCGCAACGCGATGACCTGAGTTCGAATTCTGTCCTAAACTTTAGAATTTTTTTAATATATAATTATTTCACTACTGTATTGACAGTGGAACCCACAGAGTACTTAGAATACAAGATTAAGGATGGATTTGTTTCTTTTTAACTTTCTGTATGAATCTGTAGCCACCCTGCAAGTCATGTACACTTTACATGCAATTAACTTTTTATAGAGAGAGAATCATACACGCAATTAACTCAAATGGATTGGATGTGACTATTATTTCCAGCATAAGAGCATCTCCAACGGCAACCGGCAAATTTCCTTCCACTTCCTACCACGGAGGACGACATTCAACGCCAGTGGCATACATTTTCACAACTCTAACCAACCAGAGGAAATTCGTTCAAAAATGGACTGATTTCATATAAGCATGAAGGATTTTGTATAAAAAGTCGGATCTTCATATAAACATGATGGAATTCATTACATTAACATGAACTAAATCCGGCTCTCATGGTATAAATAATACCTAATCTAAATGGCCGCCGGCGGATTCCTTTGTCTTCCTCATGTCCGGCAGACACTTGCGGGGTCGACGAAGGTCCTTGCAAGAGATGAAGCAGCTAAGAACCAACCTGCATACGCAATCGTCACCAAGGCGGTGGCCTTTAGGAGACCCAAGCGGCGACAGCCTCCCGTATTGTACTTCTCCTCGATGATGTCGGTGGACACGGAGAAGCTAGCCACCGACTCATCGCTCTCGCGCACCCGGCTTCTGTCTCTGCCTGCATGGCGCTGCCGCAGGCTTGGGAGGCGCGCCATAGACATGGAAGGCACGGCTGCAGACACTGGTGGCGTGGCTCAACGCTGCAGCGATAATGCCCGTGCCGCCATGCTCGCCGCCATGCCGGCATGCAGCAACTCACCACTCCTCATCGAGCTGAACTAGAGCGGCGAGTTGCTGAACCACGCGCCGGCTTGGGGCGACAACTGGCTCCATCGAGTTAGGCAAGGTAGGTGAAGCATGGAGTGGCCTAGCTCATATCTGGAGGGCTCGGCATGCCACCCAGATGGGAAGTATGCCGGAGAATGGCTCCTCGGAAGCCATCGGAAGAGTGGAGAAAATGGTGAAGGAGGAGATGGGGGAGTGGCGGAGGGGTGCGATTCTTGCCCTTTGTCTGGCCTCATTTAAAAGAGGGAAGACCCTAGGATCTTGGCCGGCGTCTGGCCTCGTTTAAACTGATGGCGGACGGGAGGAGCTCGGCCGGCATTGCGTTTAATTACGGCCCGCTCATGAACGGGCGTGTGGACAGATTAGGTTTCTCGGTTTGCATGCGGGTTTAACAGAGGCGTCTGATGGAGGTGAGGAGGCGTGTTCAGCCAGGCGTGTAGCGGGCGGCACAGTACTATTTGATTTGAGAGCTACTAGTAAGCCAGGACAGTTCCCGATACGGCTTTAACGAAGACTAGAGAGAGGGTAGCGGTTCCCGAAATATTGAACGGCCAATGATGCATCCTCCTTCAATTAACACTGTGGATGCCTGAGGGAAGTAGTGGGAGGAGGACGGGAAAAACAGGCAGCATGATGTGAATGCAACGTAGTTTGCACTCATATAAAGGCGGCTGAGGGAGTCCTGGATTAGGGGGTGTCCGGATGGCCGGACTATGACCTTTGGCCGGACTCCCGGACTATGAAGATACAAGATTGAAGACTTCTTCCCGTGTCCAGATGGGACTTTCCTTGGCGTGGAAGGCAAGCTTGGCGATACGATATGAAGATCTCCTCCCATTGTAACCGACTCTGTGTAACCCTAGCCCTCTCCAATGTCTATATAAACCGGAGAGTTTTAATCCGTAGGACGAACAACAATCATACCATAGGCTAGCTTCTAGGGTTTAGCCTCTCTGATCTCGTGGTAGATCAACTCTTGTACTACCCATATCATCAATATTAATCAAGCAGGAGTAGGGTTTTACCTCCATCGAGAGGGACCGAACCTGGGTAAAAACATCGTGTCCCTTGTCTCCTGTTACCATCCGCCTAGACGCACAGTTCGGGACCCCCTACCCGAGATCCGCCGGTTTTGACACCGGCATTGGTGCTTTCATTGAGAGTTCCTCTGTGTCGTCACCGACAAGAAGGATGCCGCACCCCGTCTTTAAAGACAGCGATGTTGCTAAAGGAGCTTTGGCTGTCAGCCAAACTCTCCGGCCAGGCAAGTTTTTCATGACCGCCTGTTCGGCCGCCGCGCCGGCGATGACCTCTCGGGTCATCGAAAGCAATCTCCAGATTAACTCGGAACTTGCCAAGCAGTTAGATCAGATGGAGCTCTTTTCCCTAAACGAGCTCTTGGATTGCATCGCCGCCCTGGGAGTCGCTACAGATTACGGCCAGATTGGGCTTAAACCCGATCAGAGAGAGATCGACTCTCCCCAGGTCACCACCACGTTGAAGTGGTGGAAGAACAATGCAGCGAATCTTCGCCCATCCTAAGGAACAGATGTGTCCGGATTCCCGACCCCTCCAAGCCGAACATCCGCGGAGGGGAGGACGTCGCCCAAGCCCTGAACCTAAAGTCAGGCAGCAGGCCTGATTCATTGAATAACGTCCAGGAAAAAAAGCTTCCGAAATCGGAAATTTATTGGCCCCTGAATCTTAGATCGGGCGAGGTTCCGGATTTAAATCCCCCCG
This sequence comes from Triticum dicoccoides, assembly GCF_002162155.2. NCBI lineage: Eukaryota > Viridiplantae > Streptophyta > Magnoliopsida > Poales > Poaceae > Triticum > Triticum dicoccoides. The sequence continues at coordinate 258,347,306 of NC_041393.1, forward strand.
CCAACCCAAATACAAGGGATCTATCCCAAATTCGGCAAGAGCCCGGGGAAACAGTACACCATTACTGGGCTAGATTCCTCCTGGTTAGGAATAGGATAAAGGACTGCCATGAGAGGGATGCAATTTCATTCTTCTGTAACAACTGCACGGACATCGGAATCCTCAACGCTATAAGTCACCGCGAAATTACACGCTTCGCCGACTTGACATCCATAGTGCAAAAGTACTGTGCAACAGAAAGCGTTCGAAAAACCAAAACAAAATTCTGGGACGATCCGACCCTGAATACAATCCCAGTCCGAAACAATAGGGCACATTATCACCACGCACCTGGGCCAAACAGCAAAAAACAAAACCCTCTATTGGGTATGGAACCGTACTGGAGGGATGGCTCAATGGACCCTGTAAAATTCATAGTTCAGGGGAAGCCACACCAACTCAAAGCCTTAGAGCATGTTGGATACTCCGGCAGGTGGCCAGAAGTGGCGAGGAGCTTTTAACTCCAGAATCCGCAGATCACCTCCCCAGAAACACCAGTACGGTGTCAACCGTCTTCGAGACTTTCGCATCAAACAATGTGAGGAAACGAACGCTCCGCAGCCTTACCGAAGTCTACCAAGTAGCAACAATAAACCCATGGAGTGACACGGCTATTACCTTTAATGCCAGTGACGAACCTAAATTCCGGACAGCCCGAGCACCAGCCGCACTGGTCCTCAGTCCGATAGTGGACAGCTTCTAGCTTACAAAGGTACTCATGGACGGTGGCAGCAGACTGAACCTCATCTATGAGGAAACCCTGCAAAAAATGGAAATAGACTGGAGCCGCATTGAGCGAAGCAACACAACCTTTAGAGGAATAATCCCCAGCCGGGAAGCGTGCTGTTCAGGAAAAATCACACTACATGTGGTGTTCGGCACGCCGGATAATTATAGATCCGAGTAGGTCACATTTCAAGTGGCCCCGTTCAGCAGCGGATACCACGCCCTGTTAGGGAGAGAAGCATTCACAATTTTTCAAGCTATACCCCATTACGGGTACATGAAGCTCAAAATGCCCGGACCCAACAGAATCATCACTCTTGCTAGTGATCCGGACATAGCGCTCCGCGCTGAAAACAAGATAGCCACACTGGCCTTCAAGGCATTGTCCGAAGCCCTAGCGGCCGAGGAACTAACTGTGTTGCGCTCCACGGTGGATAGGGATGACGTGATACTCGACAAAAGATCCAAGTCCACCTCCTTCAAGCCGGCAGACGAAATAGTCAAGTTCCAAGTCCATCCAACGGACAGTACAAAAACGGCCTCCATCGGGGCACAACTAAACCCAGATGTAGACGCCGCACTCAAAGAATTCCTACGAGAAAATTGGGATATTTTTGCCTAGCATCCTTCAGACATGCCAGGAATCCCACGCAGGCTGGCCGAGCACAGCCTGAACATCCTAAAAAGATTCAAGCCCGTTAAGCAAACTCTTCGGCGTTTCTCCAAACCCAAGAGACAAGCCATGGGAGAGGAGCTAGCCAAACTACTGGAAGCCGAATTCATCAGAGATATAAAACATCCGGACTGGCTAGCAAACCTGGTGATGGTACCAAAGAAGGACAAATCTTGGCGCCTATGCGTCGATTTTAAAGACCTAAATAAGGCCTGCCCAAAGGATCCCTTCCCCCTCCCTCGCATTGATCAAATCATCGACGCCACTGTAGGACACGGTTCGTTGTGTTTCCTCGATGCATACTTCGGCTACCACCAAATCAAGATGGCAGAGTCAGACCAAGCCGCAACGGCATTCATCGCCCCATACGGCCCATTCTGCTTCAACACAATGCCCTTCGGGCTCAAAAACACCGGCGCAACATATCAGCGCATGATTCAGACATGTCTGGCCAACCAGACCGGCAAAACGGTTGAAGCATATGTGGATGACGTGGTCGTCAAAACCAAACACGTCGAAACTCTAATAGATGACTTGAGGCTCACGTTCGATAACCTCCGAACATATGGCATCAGGCTTAACCCGGAAAAATGCGTTTTCGGCGTACCAGCCAGAAAGCTCTTGGGCTTCATTGTATCCGGTAAGGGAATTGAAGCAAACCCAGCCAAGATTCGAGCTCTATCACAACTGGATATTCCAAAAGATCTCAAGCCAATACAAAAATTGACTGGATGCGTGGCGGCTCCAAGCCGCTTCATCTCCTGCTTGGGGGAAAAGGCATTACCCATTTACCGCCTCCTCCGGCGCACCGAACACTTCGAGTGGACGGATGCCGCCACGGCCGGACTCGAAGAAATAAAAGCCATACTGGCAACAAACCATGTCCTGGCCGCGCCAAACATCGGCGAACCAATGTTGTTATGCATTGCGGCAACTCCCCAAGTTGTGAGCGCAGTCCTCGTCGTCGAACGAGAAGCGGACGGACACAAATTCCCTGTACAGAAACCAGTGTACTACGTGTCCACTGTCCTCACTCCATGCAAGTCCCGGTACCCGCATTACCAAAAAATAGCATACGCAGTGTTCATGGCATCCCGGAAGCTACGACACTACTTTCAAGAGTGTTCGATAACAGTAGCCTCCGAAGTACCTCTTAAGGATATCATAAACAACCGCGACGCAATAGACCGGATTGTCAAATGGGCCATTGAGCTCCTCCCGTTCGACATAACATATAAGCCACGGCGAGCCATCAAGTCGCAAGCCTTGGCCAACTTTGTCGCGGAATGGACTGAAGCCGAACTCCCTAAAGAGTATAGCACATATTCCAACTGGACCATGCACTTCGACGACTCCAAAATGCTGGCAGGTCTGGGGGCTGGCGTCGTCCTGACGTCCCCAACAGGAGATATAGTCCAATATGTACTCCAGATAATGTATACGGACTCCAACAATGCAGCCGAATACGAGGCCCTCCTACACGGCCCATGGATGGCAGTCTCCATGGGCATTCAATGCCTAGAGGTGCGTGGGGATTCGAACCTTGCGATATCCCAAATAAACGGAGACTTTGATGCCAAAGATCCAAAAATGGCAGCTTACCGCAACGCCGTCCTAAATATGTCAGCTCGGTTCGAAGGGCTGGAATTCCACCATATAGCCCGGGAAAATAATCAGGCAGCAGACGTCCTGGCACGCATCGGCGCAAAGCGCGATGCAGTCCCCCCCAACATTTTCCTGGAAAGGTTATTCAAGCCATCCGTACAATGGGAAGGGGAATCCGGAATTAACAAACTGGACCAGGCCGCATTACCTGACCCCGAACACCATGACACAACGGAGGACTCCATAATTGAAGTCACACCATCAGCCCACGTAATAATGGCAGTAATTTCCCCGTGGACAGAACCATTCTTAGCCTACTTAACTAGGCAGGAACTCCCCGAGGACCAAAATGAGGCACGCTGCATAGTGCGGCGATCTAAAGCCTACAAAGTTCACGAAGGAGAGCTTTATAAGAAAAGCACCACCGGAGTCCTTCAAAGGTGTATCTCTGAAGAGGAAGGGCAGAACCTTGTGGCGGAAATTCACGCGGACTCGGCGGACACCACGCCGCAGCCCGCGCACTTGTAAGCAAGGCCTTCCGTACCGGATTTTATTGGCCGACGGCCCGGGCAGACGCTCAGGACATAGTGCAGCGATGCGTCGGTTGCCAATTATTCGCTATTCAAAGCCACATGCCACCTACCGCCCTACAAACCATACCCATTACCTGGCCTTTCGCGGTCTGGGGGCTTGACATGGTTGGACCCCTTAAAGGAGGAACCCACAAGAAAAAATATCTACTGGTCATGGTGGACAAATTCACCAAATGGATAGAGGCCAAGCCTGTAAAGACGGCCGAATCCGGACCGGTGATAGACTTCATATCCGGGGTTGTACACCGTTACGGCGTCCCGCACAGCATCATAACTGACAACGGCACAAACTTCATGGCCGGTGAAGTTAAACTCTGGCGCAAAAACATGGGCATCAAGCTCGACTACGCTTCAGTCTATCACCCACAAACTAACGATCAAGTCGAGCGAGCCAACAGTCTCATCATGAGCGGCATCAAACCCAGACTAGTGCGATCCCTCAAGGAATCTAACATGCACTGGGTAGAGGAGCTTGACTCCGTACTCTGGGGGTTGCGGACCATGCCGAATCGCACTACCGGATTCACACCATTTTTATGGTATACGGCGCAGAGGCAGTCTTGCCCTGCGACATAATTCATGACTCACCTCGCGTGCGCATGTACGAAGAAAGAGAAGCCGAGCTCGATCGGCAGGACAGCTTGGACGCATTGGAGGAGGAGCGCGACGTGGCAAAAGCCCGTTCCGCATTCTATCAACAGCAGGCTCGAAGATATCAAAGCAGAGAAGTACGAGCCAAAACTTATAACATTGGCGAACTAGTTCTACGCCTACCGGACAAGAAAAAGGACAAACTAAAGCCCAAATGGGAGGGTCCCTTCATAATCGACCAAATATTTACTGGTGGAGCATACCGTCTACGAAACGCATCGGACAACCGACTCGAGCCGAACCCATGGAACGCAGCACGCCTATGAAGATTCTACGCTTAGCACCGGACTCCGTGTTCGTCTCCTTCCTCTGTCCCCTTTATTTATTTATCTATTTCAAATTAGCTGCCTGGTATTTCTCTCCTTCTCCCTACCCTTTTTCTCCCAAGCCCTTAGGGGCTTACCTGCGCGTTGTTCGCACATACTTGACGCGCCACCCGCGCTCATTATACCTGGGGGCTTCTTTATCAGAAGTTTATATAAACGGTCCTCATGCCCAAAACATGTGTGACACTTCCGCATGAACATTTTATACACCATTATATGCATCGATATGACTTAAGTTTTGGCCAAGCTAGGTTGCCTGGCTCCTGTGCTTACCCCTACGTTCCCGTTTGTTTGGCTAGGTGGTAAAGGGAGCACCTCTGCGATTGTTACTGCCGGGTCAGCCAGATGTGTACCTCAGACTGGATGAAGCCGAAAGCTAGCGTTCTTAAGGGAATATTTGGTCGGTGAACTAAAAGATGATTTTCCTTGTTTATTTATCTGCCCCCAGATGCTTTTTCTGCTTTTTCTCGTAGTTCGGACATGCACTTTAGGGCATGCCTCCCAGGGAAAGGAACCCCTGATGGAACTATTCCCCCTGGAAGATGTTTCTTACTAACCATGTAATATAACATAACTAGTTGGGCACTTGTCTGCTAAAGTACTTATGACCCCTACGCCTCGTCTCCATGCATGCCCCGGTTCTTACATAACCGGGAGGGTATTCAGACACACTCCGGACTATCGGGTCCAGAGGTTGAAGCTAAAAGGTCCGCAATGACAAACGATCTACAATCTGGCTAGAAGGCATTTTTCATGTCATTTTAAATTACATAGTCAATTCGACTCAGTATATTCTTCTTCAATACCATCCAAAAGGCTGTCTAATTTACAGTCCTGTTGAGAATACTTGGCAGCCAGCTCTACCTGGCCATACACTAAACTGACAGGGATCTCCTTTCCGTCAGGCCCCACAGGGCCGACCTCGGCCATGTGGTTCGGGTCAGCCTTCGTGTACCGAGTCTTCACCATGGCCCAGGCCTCCCTGGCACCTTGATGGCAGGACGATATCTTCCACAACCGGAAGCGCTGCCGCACTCCCTCCAGCTTCTCTGCAAGCTCTACAAGGCCTTCGGGCATGGAGAGGGATGGCCACATAGCCTGGACAACGCCTTGCATCGCCTGCCGAACTCGTTCTTGCAGTTGCAACAGCTCGGGAAGAAGGTCCCCCGCTGAACCGGGCATTTCCTCTGCAGGACGACCTGTCAGCATATCTACAAACATAGCTCTGTCAATCGACCTCCTCGCCGAACTATTTTTTCGAAGATTCGTTCAAGCACTTACTAAAAATGCCGCGTCGAAGTTGCCGATTCTCCTTTACGGAATCAGACAGCTGAGCAAGAACATCCTTTAGTTCCTCGCCCAGCTGGGTATTGGCGTCTTGAAGTTTGTTCTTATCTTGCCTCACCCTTGTCAGCACGCTCTCGCCAGCCTTTAGTTGGCGTAGGAGTTGTTGCTTGTACGGATTTACTCCGGCCCCATCTGCACTATTATTGTCAGAATTTCACACATGCCGCACTTCACAACGGAATTATCTTTCGAAGCATATATTACCTGAGGGGGTCCCCTTGGCACTATCTGAAGCGGACAATGCAGCCTCGAGTTGGGCCTTGCACTCTTCCAGCTCCTGGGATAGTTGCGTGTTCTTTTTTGTAAGATCCTGCATAACATATGATCCTTAAATCAGTTATCTTAACTGTTTCAAGTCTCGGGGGCTACTGACATATATAACCATCAGATTTACTCACCCGTATGTCTTTCACATACTGCTCTGTGGCTCTGGCTAGACCATTTTGAGCGGCACGGAGGTACGCATCTCCCATATTAAAGGCGTCCAATGCCTTTGGGGAAAAACATGCATCACGAAGAACAGTCCGGCGACGCCTGTGGTTCATGGCACACTCCACCTCTGAATTGGTGGCAGATAGCCCGTCTGCGTCCTCTGTCGGAGGAACGCCCGACGCGCACCCCGTGTTCGCCTCCGCTTCTGGACCCGGCCTTGAAGCCTGGATGGTGGATATAGTCCGGCGGGCTCTCTTCTTCCTGAGGAGAGAATGAGCGTTAGTGTGACTTGAGGGCATAAACCCTAGGCGTTAAATTTGCACGCCGTACCATTGCGCCGGAATCTCTATCTGGTCCGCACTTCTTTTTAGCCCGCCTGGCTTCAGCGGCCCTTGTTGGCTGCCCACCGCGGGCTCGGCCCTCCGCCTCAAGGATTTCCCTTGCAAAACGAAACACTATTTGTTTACGACATTCAAAATAAGGCAGGGATGGATCTTCTTGAAAGTACTGGGACTTCGGTCTTGGTTACCTTTGAGGCTGGAAGTAGTCCGGGATAGTCGGCCGTAATGGCCACTAAGGTATTGTCCTTACTCAATTGATGAAACACCCCATGAATTAACTCCACACATAAGTCCGGGTCCTCTTGGGAGTCCGGATCGAGGGACCGTTCTGGGTCCTCGGGTTGCGGAGGAGGGCTGTTTATCTCCTTCACAGTCTGGCACAGCTCTTGCGTTAACATCGCTAGACTAAGTACTCAATTATGGGAATTTCAAAAGCGGGTAGACAAGTCAAAGTGTTCGCTCACCCAGCTTGGAGGACTATACATAGAGAATCGGCCCCGCGGGTTGACACGGAGGAATTCCTCTTCTTCTCCCTTGTACAAAGCGGATAAGTCTTCGTGAGAGTGGCAGCCGAATCCGGCCCCTTGAGACCGCACCGGGTGGCGTCGTCCTCCCCGTTGAAATCCCACATGGGGTGGCCTCTGTACTGAAGCGGCTGCACCCCCCGCGTAATGCATGTGGCCATGACCTCGATCATGGTCAATCCGGAATGAGCTAACAATCTTATCCGGCTTATCAGGTAAAGAACGTCCCTGTCAGTTTCCCTCTGAGGGTTCCGTGGGCGCCAGCTCAGGCATTTCTTCAACGGAGCATTATTAAACTTAGGGAGGCCGATCTGTACAGGGTCCGGCAGGGGGACATCATCCATATAAAACCATTCCGAAGGCCAGTCCTCGGATGCCTTCTTTGGGGAACCGGATAGATATCCGGTCCCGGCGATGTGCCATAGTTCGGCTCCGCCCACATGATAAATTGACCCCTCCTGAAAGCGGGGCACAAGGCAGAACAACCTCTTCCACAGCGCGAAATGGGCCTCGATGCCCAAGAACAGCTCGCAGAGGGCCACGAAGCCCGCAACATGCAGTATGGAGGCATGCGTGAGGTTGTGTAGCTGGAGGCCGTAGAACTCCAGTAGCCCTCGGAGAAATGGATGAATCAGAAATCTGAGTCCTCTTATTAAATAAGGGACTAGGCATACCCACTCTCCTTGAGAGGGATTTGGGACGCTCTCCGCCTGCTCTCCGCCGCTATAGGTGGCAATCCCGGCTCGAACTGGGACCATATATGCTGGGGGGAGGAACCCCTTGGATTGAAGCGCTACTAGCTTGCTATGCGGGACGAAACACCGCTCCCAATCTCCGGGCCGAGGACTGGAAAGGCGGGAGGAGGAGCTGCTTCGACCGGCCATGGTGGAATGGATCTCTGACGAAAGCACTCTGATGAATACTCATAGAGGGAAGGTGGTGTGAATTGGATCTAAACCCACGTCTCTTTTATGGGCGGCTCATTTACGCAACTGGGGGGATAAATGAAAAAACCCGGACTTTTCGCATTCGTTCGACACGTGGAAGATGGTCATAATGGGGCACAAAAGCTGAGGAGAGCAACACGCACCAGAAGTCGGACACTATCCGACAGGTACATAGAATTTGGAGAAGAACCCGCCTTGCAATGCCGAAGACAACTTGCACGCCGGGCTCGTCGTCATTGAAGCCTGGTTCGGGGGATACTGAGGGAGTCCTGGATTAGGGGGTGTCTGGATGGCCGGACTATGACCTTTGGCCGGACTCCCGGACTATGAAGATACAAGATTGAAGACTTCGTCCCGTGTCTGGATGGGACTTTTCTTGGCGTGGAAGGAAAGCTTGGCGATACGATATGAAGATCTCCTCCCATTGTAACCGACTCTGTGTAACCCAAGCCCTCTCCGGTGTCTATATAAACCGGAGAGTTTTAGTCTGTAGGACGAACAACAATCATACCATAGGCTAGCTTCTAGGGTTTAGCATCTCTGATCTCGTGGTAGATCAACTCTTGTACTACCCATATCATCAATATTAATCAAGCAGGAGCAGGGTTTTACCTCCATCGAGAGGGCCCGAACCTGGGTAAAAACATCGTGTCCCTTGTCTCCTGTTATCATCCGCCTAGACGCACAGTTCGGGACCCCCTACCCGAGATCCGCCGGTTTGACACCGGCATTGGCCCTCCATTCCAATGCATCTACAACATCGTACGCACCTGAGCACCTACACTAAGGGCAAAAGTTCTCACTCCAGACCCATGGCGGCCATGCACTCGAGCGGCCAGTGGTTGTGCCAGATGGTCCACAATGAAGGCCTGCGGCATGGCACCGAGGATCTTCTCTAGAGGGTATTTGTGACCAGTTGGTTCAAGGCCATCGTCAACACGAGCTACGACTCTCAGTTGGATAAGATGATTGTTGCCACCATCAACAAGTTCACCGTCGCCAAGAACCTCACGGATGACATCGCGTACTCCTCCATCCCGTGCGCCCGGGCTCCTTATTGCCTACCACCCTAATCGGCCTCCATGGCGAAAACCTATTTCAAGCATCGGTGGCCCTACGACTGCCCGCCGACGCAACAAAGAATGTCCACCTGGAGGTCGCGCTTGCCGCGAGGCGCCCCACCCTGCAAGAATTCATCGACCTACACATCCACGTGTATGAGGAAGTCATGTACATAGGTATCTACAAGGCCGATGAAGACACTACGATGTTGGCCTTCGTCAACCGGCTAGAAGCATTGGATGCCTTTGTTGAGAAGCACCTTGACCTCGCCACGAAAGCCACCGCTCCTAAGCCGCTGGTCGGTGGCCCGACACACTGAATCGAGGAGGAGGAGGTCGTATGTTGATGGATGCATCTTTATTTTTGCCTCCTGTAACCACCACCGCGATCACATCATCGTGGCCTTAATTCTTATTGTGCTATTGCATTCTCGTTCCAGTCAATATAGACATGTGCGATCCATTTGCTCACATTTGGAGGAAATTATATGCATCACTGTAACTAGTACACCATCCGTCAATTTATAAGTTGTGCTTACCTTTTCCATCAACTTCGTAATTTACGTTCGATGCTTGGCCCGACCTACAAGCTACTCCTAGATTCAAAAACGGCGACTGAACCTATAATTCAAAACTACACGTGCAGCACGCCTCTCACGTCCGCAAGTTCAAAACGAGAAACTGGAACATGTACATGAAGCATGTCCCTTCTCCATCGCATACCACACTGTCGTCCCCCCCCCCCGGTCAATGTGCATTGGCTAGGCTTTATATCACTACAACATGTGGGACAGCATTTGACCAAACCGACAATGCGCCAACCTAGATACTCTGCTTATCTGGTAGGAAAAGCCCCACCCTAGCGTTTCCAATCGTTATTTCTATCTATCGATCATGCCAAGGAGCAGAACCAAATGTTACAATTTATACATGTTTGTCTAATCCCATAAAAGACTCAGTTGGTGATGGTGGTGTGTCTACCATCCGTCATTTCTGACCATTAGATCTGCATCTAACGGCTGTGAGGTAAGTTGTGGCATTTTTGCAACAATAGCCCACTTCTCTACTCCAATTTGCAGAAAATCCCTTATTAACTTGAAAGCAACCACATCCCTCCCTCACCTCATCAAAATAGCCTGAGAAATATATTTTGAGTGGAAGTAATATATTTTTAGTGGTATATATGTATATCAAAACAAGAGTGTTGTCTTTCATGTTTGTGAACAAGTACCATTCTACTTTGGATCTTTTACAACGCATGGGCACATTGCTAGTAGAAGGAAAAGGCCTACCGCGTTCGCATCGCACCCCCACACACCTGGGAATCGGGAGTACTCCACGGCCCATCCGGCACACCTCATAGCTAGGCAAGGCGTGTTGCCTAGCATTTTCACTTTCATGTGGGACCACAGTTGAGCAAACCGACTATCGACAAACCGCACCCCGCCCTCCGTGTTGGAAAACAGAAATGAGGAGGGGGAGATCTAGCTATAGCACAGAAGCCAAGAAATTTGGTGTCAGATGGGACTCGTTGATAGAGTAGGAGCACTCCGTACTACTCCTACTATGAATTTTGTACTACTACTACTACTAATATACAACTATGTACGTGAATAGCACAACATCGTAGGAACAAAAAATGGGAAGATCTTGTTTTGGGTGATTTATCTTTGTCTTAGTCAACGTAGTATGAATAATATGATGTGGGGGGCACCCATGAAGCCTTGTGGCACATCTAGAGGTCTTATTTAGATCTTCTTGTATGGATCGATCACACTGTCGTGTTGCTCGTTCGAGAATAACGTCTATGGGTACTTATAGTAGATCCGAATCGCAGCGACCTGGACCATTGGATCAACATCAATCAACGGTTTATATCGTGTATGTTTAAATACATGCATTGACTCTGGAAAAATAATGAATATAGAATGTATAATACATAATACCGCATATTGGGTTTCTCTAAAGTCAAACTTTGTATACTTTCAACAATTTGTACGAAAAAGTATTAACATGTACATAACCAAATATATATCATTTGATTCATCATTACTTTTATTGCCACGTCCTATAAATTTTTTAGTGTAAATGTTCATATTGTTTTCACCAAATTTGGTCAAGCTTTATAAAATTTGGCTGCAGTCAACCTATATATGTGCGGAGTAAATTACAAATGGAGGGAGTGGAATAGATATAGATATAACTATACAAATAAAAAATACAGTAATATAGTCTATTGATATAAATAAGGCTACTGCCCTTTTCTAGGTTAGAACTCGCGTTGTTGTGTACACATTGTTTTGCTTTGTTGTAATTAGCATTTGTGGGGTGTGTGTAGGACTACCCCCTTTAGTTCAGTGCCAGCAACCCCACCATTATCATTAATTATTTCATATTTGCAATTATGATTGCATTATCTTAGTTCTAGCCGATTCTTCGGTTGCCTGGAGGAACACCATCTCGTTATTCAGGTTGATTTTGTGCATACGACAAGATCATCGTCCATCGAAGATTTGTTTAGTCCGATTATCGATTTGTATCATCGGGTATGATATAGCTAGATTGTCAACGTCAAAATCCACGAAGTCGATACTTATCCCCACTCTCATTGAAAGATTGGGTCTCCATCATAAGACTACCACCTAGACAATTCCTTCCCTATAACATACACATGAGCACCCATCTCATTGTTTGGGTCCACGCCTCCCTCTCTCTCTTGAAACACACACACCTCTCCACATGATGTGTGTGTCTTGTTCTCTCTTCCATCCCATGACAGAAAGGCACACTGCCATTCTCTTCTTCTTGCTACCCCCATCTATACAAGTAGGTCTCCTTGCAACAAACAAGCATTCATCTGTCTCTCTACTATCTCTTTCTACCACACATAACCTTCCACCTGTAGCCAGCCATGCTGCCAAGGTCTATCCAGCAATCTCACACGCAAACAGACACTATTTGTGTGTCCCTTCATCACACACACACTATCACTCTCCCATATCCGCAACCTCGTAACCTTGTCGATCCCGATGTTACATGCACCTCTCTCTCTCTGACACACACATGCACATGCACACACCCTCTCTCTCCCTTTCGGACACTCCTCTCTCCATGGCACATAGAGTCTTCCGAACACGCATATGCCCCTCTCTCGTTATGTATCGCTGCCCCCGCCCCCCTCTCTTTGTCACACAAATATTCTCTCTATATCTATCTCTCTCAATAATACATGCATAGTATAAATTGAAACCAACTACAAAAATGAGCTCCGATTACAAAAATCAAATCCACTCCCAAACAAGATATGAAAATAGGGTGAAATCATGCACACAAATGTTTGTTGCGTGCATGAATGTTAATGATATGGATGTACTACTCATACATCACACAAACTCATTTCACAAATTACATTAAACCCTTCTCAAAATATGGTGCGCATGTGATGTTTGTTGTACTGTTCCTGCCAACCTTCCTTTGATATGTTCCAATATATTGTGCTACTTCCGATTCTATTTTTCTCCTTAGACCATGTGAAACCACGAAAAGGTCACCCCCTCCCGCACTGGTACTATAGCTCGAAGCTCCCATACAAACACAACACCCAACAGAGCACGCAGCCATTGCCGAAGTGGACGGCACCACGACCTGAGAAGAGGACGAAGTCTCCGACATCGCTGAGGTGGAGCACGCCCTCTACGGCCACAAGTAGCGCACCCTGAGTGTCCATGCGGAGGACAGTGTGATCTAGTAGCTCGCCCTCGTCAGCCACTGCTACCTCTTGAGCTTGTGTTGGTTTTTCCCTTGAAGAGGAAAGGGTCATGCAGCAAAGTAGAGTAAGTATTTCCCTCAGTTTGAGAACCAAGGTATCAATCCAGTACGATAAAACGCACAACTCACTGAATACCTCCACAAACAATCAACAAACTTGCACCCAACACGACAAGGGGTTGTCAATCCCTTCAGGTTACTTGAAAAAGTGAGATCTAGTAGAGATAGACAAACGGTAAAGTAATTAGTTTTAGTATTTTTGGTTTATAGGAGGAAAAGTAAAAAAATGCAAAATAAATAAACAGCGACATAAATTGGCAAGTTGGAAACTAATATGATGTAAAATAGACTCGAGGGCCATAGATTTCACTGGTGGCTTCTCTCAAGATAACTAATATTACGGTGGGTGAACAAATTATTGTCGAGCAATTAATAGAAGAGCGCATAATTATGATCATATCTAAGGCAATGAAGTACTAGAGCAATATTGCCTAGCTCAAAAGATATAAGTGAAGTACTAGAGCAATATTGCCTAGCTCAAAAGATATAAGTGAAGCACATAGAGTATTCTAATACATCACGATTCATGCGTGTCTCTCCCAAAAGGAGTGTACAGCAAGGATGATTGTGGAAAATTAAAAGCAAAGACTCAAATCATACAAGATGCTCTAAGTAAAACACATATCATGTGGTGAATAGAAATATAGCCTCAAGTAAAGTTACCGATAGACGAAGACGGAAGAGGGGATGCCTTCCGGGGCATCCCCAAGCTTAGGCTTTTGGTTGTCCATGAATATTACCTTGGGGAGCCTTAGTCATCCCCAAGCTTAGGCTCTTTCCACTCCTTATTCCATAGTCCATCAAATCCTTGCCCAAAACTTGAAAACTTCACAACACAAAACTCAACAGAAAATCTCATGAGCTCCGTTAGTATAAGAAAATAAATCACCACTCTAAGGTACTGTTGCACACTCATTTTTATTTGCATTGGTGTAATATCTACTATATTACAACTTTTCCAAGGTTCATGCCCCCCCCCCCCGATACTACCCATAGATTCATCAAAATAAGCAAACAACACGCAAAAAACAGAATCTGTCAAAAACAGAACTGTCTGTAGCAATCTGTAACTCTCGAATACTTATGTAACTCCAACAATTCTTAATAATTAGTAAAACCTGATAAATTTTTGTACCAATATAGATCAAAAAGAATCATATCAAAATTATGTTTCTGTGAATTTTGACAATTATTTTACTGGGCGCAAAAGTTTCTGATTTTCAGCAGGATCAACACAACTATCACCGTAAGCTATCCTAAAGGTTTAACTTGGCACAAACACTAATTAAAACATAAAACCACATCTAAACATAGGCTAGATGAATTATTTATTATGAAATAGGGAAAAAAAGGAAAGAACAAAAATAAAATTTGGTTTCCTCCCAACAAGCGCTATTGTTTAACGCCCTTAGCTAGGCATTGAAAATTCAATGATGCTCACATGAAATACAGGAATTTAAGCACAAGGAGAGCATCATAAAACATGTGACAAACACATCTAAGTCTAACATACTTCCTATGCATAGGCATTTTATAAGGAAGCAAATTATCAAGGCAAGCTAAAACTAGCATATGCAAGGAAGAAGAAAGGCACGATATCAATCTCAACATGAAGAGAGGTAATTTAGTAACATGTAAATTTCTACAACCATACTTTCGTCCCTTATAATAATTACATGTAGGATCATAAGCAAATTCAACAATATAGCTATCACAAAACATATTCTCAACATGATCCACATGCATGCGAAGTTGACACTCTACGAAAATAGTGAGATCAACATTAACTAAAGTCATGACCTCTCCAAACCCACTTTTATCAAAAATTTCATAAGATTGGACATTCTCCAAATATGTGGGATCTAAAGTTGACACTCTTCCGAACCCACTTTCAATATTATTGCAAACACTATTATCAATTTCATATTCATCATGGGCTTAAATAAATTTTCGAGACCATAAGAAGAATCACCCCAATCATGATCATTGAAATAAGTAGTAGACATAGCAAAATTAGCATCCCCAAGCTTAGGGTTTTGCATATCATTAACACAATTGATATTAATGGAATTTATAGTAACATGATTGCAATCATGCTTTTTATTCAAGGATCTATCGTGAATCACTTCATAAAGCACTTCATCAAAAAAATTGGATTCACGGATTTCAAGCAAGACCTCATAAAGATAATCTACTACACTCAAATCACTAGAAATTAGTTCATCATAATTGGATCTCTTAAAAATATTAGCAAGTGTATGGGGATCCATAAACTTTTAGGAAGCGAAGATGCAAGCAAAAAGAAGGTACATGGTAACACAAGCAAACAAAAGATCGAACGGAAGAAGGGCGAAGAAAAGCGCGAATCTTTTTGAAAATCGTTTTAGAGGTGGGGGAGAAGAAAATGAGAGGCGAATGGAAAATAATGTAATGCAGGAGATGAGAGTTTGTGATGGTTACTTGGTATGTCTTGACTTGGCGTAGATTTCCCCGGCAATGGCGCCAGAAATTCTTCCTGCTACCTCTTGAGCTTGTGTTTGTTTTTCCCTTGAATAGGAAAAGGTGATGCAACAAAGTAAAGTAAGTATTTCCCTTAGTTTGAGAACCAAGGTATCAATCCAGTAGGAGACAACACATAAGTCACTGAATACCTGCACAAACAATCAACAAACTTGCACCCAAGGCGATAAGAGGTTGTCAATCCCTTCACGGTTACTTGCAAAAGTGAGATCTGATAGAGATAGATAAACATTAAAGTATTTATTTTTGGTATTTTTGGTTTATAGAATGGAAAGTAAAAGATTGCAAAATAAAGAAACAATGACAAAAATTGGTAAGTAGGAAACTAATATGATGTAAAATAGACCCGGGGGCCCTAGGTTTCACTAGTGGATTCTCTCAAGATAGTAAATATTACGGTGGGTTAACAAATTACTGCCGAGCAATTGATAGAAGAGCGCATAATTATGACGATATGTAAGCAGTTATCATGAATATAGGCATCACATCTGTGTCAAGTAGACTGAAACACTTCTACATCTACTAATATTACTCCACACATCGACCGCTATCCAACATGCATCTAGAGTATTAAGTTCATAAAGAACAGAGTAATGCATTAAGTAAGATGAGATGATGTAGAGGTATTAGCTCAAGCAGTATGATGAAAACCCTATTTTTTATCCTCGATGGCAACAATACAATATGTACCTTCTTGCCCCTACTTTCACTGGGAAAGGACATTGCAAAGCTAAACACTTCCCCCTTTGCAAGAAAAATCAATCTAGTAGGCCAAACTAAACTGATAATTCGAAGAGACTTGCAAAGATATCAAATCATGCATGCAAGAATTCAGAGAAGACTCAAATAATATTCATAGATAATCTGATCATAAATCCATAATTCATCGGATGTCGCCAAACACACCGCAAAAGAGTATTACATCGAATAGATCTCCAGGAACATCGAGGAGAACATGGCATTGAGAATCAAAGAGATAGAGAAGAAGCCATCTAGATACTAGATATGGACCCGTAAGTCTATGGTAAACTACTCACGCTTCATCAGAAGGGTAATGGTGTTGATGTAGGAGCCCTCCGTGATCGAATCCCCCTCCGGCAAGATGCCGGAAAAGGCCCCTAGATGGGATCCCACGGGTACAGAAGGTCACGGCGGTGGAAAAGTGTTTTCGTGGCTTGCCCTGATGTTTTTGAGGTATAGGAGTATATATAGGTGAAGGAACTAGGCTAGGAGAGCTCCGAGGGGCCCACGAGGTAGTGGGCGCGCCCTACCACCCTAGGCGCGCCCACCACCCTCGTGGCCGCCTTGTTGAGTCTCTGGCTTCATCTCCAAGTCTCTAGGTTTGCTTCTAGTCCAAGAAAGATCATCGCGAAAGTTTCATTCCGTTTGGTATACCTTTTCTGCGAAACTCTAAAACAGGCAAAAACAGAAACTGGCACTGGGCCCTCGGATAATAGGTTAGTCCCAAAAATAATATAAAATAGCATATAAATGCATATTAAACATCCAAAACATATAATACAATAGAATGGAACAATAAAAAATTATAGATACGTTGGAGATGTATCAGCCACAAGGGGTAGATGTGTTGCAGCAGCACGCCATGGTCTGTCACGAGGAGGTGCATCGCGTCCTCGCTGCTCACAATGCGGACGAGAGGGTTCTCCAGCAGCATGCCCACAAGAATCACATCGTTAAGAGGACGCCCGCGAACATCACATTGTCGCCGCTCTCAACGTGGACGAGCATGTGCTCCGGCAGCACGCCTGTGAACATAGGATCCTCGCCCCTCACAATGTGGATGAGCGCGTTCTCCTGCAGGATGCCCACGAGCATCACATCATCACCACCACGAACATCGCATCGTCGCCGCTCTCGACATGGACGAGATTGTGCTCTGGCAGCACGCCCGTGAACATCGCATCCTTGCCGCTAAGGCGCACGAGCATGTGCTCCAATAGCATAGCCACGAGCATGGCATCCTCACGGCTCACAAGGTGGTTGAGCGCGTGCTCCAGATAGTACCCCAAGAGTCGGGCCGCAAGCACCGTGCCCCCGGCTATGAGGAGTACTGCATGGTGCCCATCGTGGTTTAGGAAAATCCCATGACTCCGCCGCTCCCTAGAGGAGAGCGAGCTCCAATGGGTGCTCGAGGAGTCCCACGCTGATATGCAGGTGGCGGCGGACGTGCAATATTATCCTTCGTGCTCTCCTCCTCTTACAAAGATGCCTCCACCGCCCCCGTCGTACGTCCTCTGCCTCGGCTCCGGCGGACATTTGGAGTTTAGTTTTATGGAACATTTATATTTGGACTAATGCAAAAAAACAACCTATGACTAACAGGCATAAATAGTTGATGTGGCGGCATTGCATGCTAGAGTATATTGCAATTTACCGATTGCATGCATGCCTAGCTTATGAGTCTTGGTTGTACTCCACTAAATGGGAGCATGTAAATATCTTTAGAGTGCACTCCACTTTTTTCACACGCTTAGGTGCACCGAATGCAGTACCACACTAGAAAATGTTATAAAAAAACTGGTCCAATGTTTTAAAAATCTATTATTATCTTGAAACCGGCCACACCCACCCCTCACCTCATCAAAACAGCCCGAGGAATATGTCTTTAGTGAAGCATAATTTATTTTTACTGATATATATGTATATCAAAACTAGAGGGTTTATATTTCAAGTTTGTGAACAAGAATTATTCTACTACTTTGGATCCATTGCAACTCATGGGCCGGCACATTGGTAGTAGTAAGAAACAAATTTTGGGTTTGGAACGAGTTTGTATTGTGGGAGCATCACAAGGCCTAGCGCAGCAATTACATTTCCATCTCGGGGCCCACGGGACCGAGCTTCAGCGACTTAGTGCACCTACCTTTGAGTCAATGACATGTGGACCCTAAATGCGGTTGGCCCGCATGTCATTCTCATAAAAGAAGAGCGGCAGTTGGACCAAGAGGGGTGAGGTGCAGGTTGGTGTACGTGTGGTGTCATGGGTTCGAGCGGCGTCATGAGAATCGTGTGGGTGGCTGTGGTAGAAACATGATGGTCGTCGCAGTTCAGCTGGCCCACATGTCATGCACACAAAGGCAAAGGAGCGGTGGGGCCGAGAGGGGTGAGGCGCATGTCGGGGGACGTGGTGCTGTGGGTTGGAGCAGCGTCGTGGGAATCATGTGTGGCAGTGGTAGAAACGTGATGGTCATCGTGGTTCAACTTCCATGGACAAGTTATCAGGTCTAGTGACACATGCATTGCATATCACTCACTGCAAGGAGTAGTAGTAGAGAAAACAAGGTGGATAAATAGTTCATTATAGTCAAGTGGACCTATATCAATGTACACAGAGTACACTTGTTCAAAATACATGCACACCAGCAAAATAGTTTATCTATATCAATGTACACACAAAGGAAATATAATTTTTACAAGAGAGGAAATAGTTCATCCATCTATAATGCCCTACTGCTGGTGCATCTTCTTCTTCTTCTTCTTCTTCTTCTTCTTCTTCTTCTTCTTCTTCTTCTTCTTCTTCTTCTTCTTCTTCTTCTTCTCATTTTCTGTGGGACACGGCTTTGCAACAAGCTCCTTCGACCTTGTAGCTATCTTGAAACTCACACGGGCATCGAGGGCAGCATATTTTATCCGCTCGTAGTTCAAGGGATAATTCTCCCATCCAGACGACCTTAATGCCAGCGGCTCATCACCCTTCTCGAGATTTGTTCCGATCACAGAATTTGCTACGTCAAATAGGGATGGTGTTTCTTTATCACAATCGTCTACAAGAATTCTGATTTGTAGGTCAGATATTTTTTTCAAGTCAAGGTTGGACGGTGCCAACTTCTGTTTGTCCCCTTCGATGGCTGCCCCACAGAAGTATATGTCCTCCTGGGACATGAAATCATGTAGCTCACCTGGTATGGAGGGCGCGTGTATGATGTGATACACCAAAACTTCATCTTCGAGGCAAGCTAAAGGACGGCGACGCGTTGGATCTTCCCAGTGGCACACTCCGTGTACTCCGCGCTGAGACCGACGACCTTCATCTCCGCCTTTTGGAGGGAGTTGGATACATTGTTGATGCACTCCTGAATGACCCTTGGGTGGTCGGTGACGGTGGCAACTATGCTCAACGAGCCTTCGACGAGGACATGTTTGACACTAAAAACCTGCATAGGGATATATTTTGCCATTTGGAACCACTAGACTGGAGGGCTATGGTTTGGAGAATTTGGATTAAGATGGCTAGTCTAACTGAAGAAGGTGATTATTTAAAGGTGCTTCGGAATTACTCCAAGAGGATGTGAATCCAGTGGGGTTTGAATGCAAATGAAGAAGAAGTGAAGAAGCCGAGGAAAACCGGTTCCTGATGGAGAAGTAAATAGGAGAAGTGGCATGCAGGAAGTTTATTAGACGGCTAGGTAGACCAACCTGCAAAACAAAAAGGATATGCGTGTAGCCTACTGAGGAGTGGTGTGTGTCCGTGTACGTCCCATCCTTCTATCACTACATATGCCACTGGTTAGTTGAGGTCACTCTTTCGAATCATCGTGGAGAAACATTTTATGATCCTTTTTATTTTTGCACCCCTCCTGATAGGTCGGACCTACACAAAACCCACTTGGGTGGATGAATAGATCCATTTCTTTGCACATAAAAAATGTTTCGTAGCTGGTTCAGATTGATATTAGCGCGTGCCTGCGAGACACAACCTTTTCTGGTTAAGGAATATGCGGTTATCCTAAAAAAAGTCCTTCTTCGCGCTTCCGCATGCACAAGAATTTGGTTCTACTCGCAATATGGATGCTACCTAGAGAATAAAGTGAACCTAGAGGCATGCTAGCACCGGAGACCTATTACCACTATACTACAGTACTACTCCGTATGTTACTACTAGTAGTAGTACAACTATGGTACACTTGATGGTCAAAATATTATTCATCCGGTCCTCATAGTGAAGTGACAAGACCCTGCGCCCGAGGTGACACTAGTCCAGGCGGCATGTTTGGGTTACAAAGTTATCCTCACCTTGCGCATTGTGCAGCCACTATCACCGCCTATGTATAGCATGCCTCGCCTCGTCTCCCTCTCCCCTAGCACCACTCCATCTCCATCTCCGTTTTGCCGGAGATCCTGAGGTCACTCTTCATCATCTCACTGTGCCCCCGTGTACTCTTGCTTCGCTCGCCTCCCCTAGTACCACTATTCCCTCGCTAGCCGCTCCAACACCGAGAGCCTTCTCCATCGTAAATCAAGCCCCCCAAAACCCCACCTTCCAAACTCCACCATGGCCGAACATGAACAGCGCAGCATCCATGTGAGCCATGATTGGAGCAATCTCCCCAGTTACATCCTCGACCCCTGTTGTTCGTGTATGGATATATTGAACGCCCTGCGGCTGGCTGCATGCTCGAGGGACATGCACAGCCATCGTCGAAGCGAGACCTCAGATTTTTCAAGACACCCTGCTTGCTGCTATCTGGTCGGGCGAGATTTGCTCACCATGATACAGAGGTGTACATGATGCCCCTTGACTTCAATCCTATCTCCATTGGACGAAACTTTTTTGCAGGTATGTAGTGGGTCGTCGTACATCATTTCCCTTCACCTCGATCCGATCACCATCGCCCAAAACTTCTTGGCAATTATGTACCTGGTCGACATGAACTATGTAGCTGATGTCAGAGAAGACGAGAAAAAGTTGGTGCTCGTGAACTTCCACAAATCCCGTGAGATTATTCTTCCTCCGTTGGAGTATGTAGGGTTTTACCTCGCGGTCCAAGTCATCTTGATTACCACATCAGTTGGACGGACGTTGTTTTGTAGAAGACTGTAATCAGCCAAGTGCCCATGCGATATGCAGATAACACAGAATTCAAGCTAATTGCCTTGTTCAACCGCGGGCTCGCCTATCTTTCCACTGGCGCCTTCTTTAGATGGATACAACTCACCTCACAGTGGATCATCAAAGCTGATACACACTTCTGTGATGCTATTGAACACAATGGCGTCATCTACGCAATCGGCAAAGCAGATGGCATCACGTATTGCTGGGATGGCGCGTGTAAGTTGTTTTCGTCTGATTTTAATGATAATGCCATGACATTGTTTGAACTTTTTGGGATGATTGGGATATCCCTGTTTGAGCAGAATTTAAGTAGAACTATGGCAACGTATTAGAGACACCATAAATCAGATATATTTGGGATGAGTTAATTCATGAGATTGTGACCATGTCATTACAGCCAATTTGTACACTTGAGTAATCAAACAGTTAGGAAGATATGGATATTCTCCTTACTTTATAGTAATCAATATACTACTAAATATGAGTGTGTATCAATAGCCATGTTAGTTTCCTCATTTTCATGATGTAGAAACATGCATCACGTTGTTTGTTTCATCTAACCATACATTTGGGAAGTAAATGTGCATGTGGATAACTCTATATTTGGAAGTAGTGAAATCCTGTAATGCTTACCATGTGTACATACCTATATTCACCCTTCAGCAATCAATGGCTAGAATAATATCCTCACAAAAAATTTGCCCATAGAACATGAGTATATAACAATGCATGGTCTGTTAGTTTCCTTGAAGAATTTGTTTGTGAGGATAGAATATGTACATAACATGCATGACATAGTCGTTTCCTGTGAAGAATCGATTGCGAGATAACAAGAGTATAACCATACTTCTATATTTTCGAACCCAGTATACATGTCCTTGTATTTTCCTCTCAATTCCAACAGGGACATATCAATGCTTTTCTTGCATTATCATGCTCATACTCTAAACAATGTTGATCTTACATTAACCATGTCTATCCTTTTTTATATGATGTAGTGTCCCTACAGTTACTGCCCTTTGTAATGACACCACCTTTGCCAAAAACAGGGAAGCATAACTGGTTCCTCGCTCGATCAGACGACGACAAAAGACTGATGATCATTTGCACACATGAGCCAGAAAAGTTATATTGCAAAAAACCCACTGTGTATAAGCACCGTGAAATATGTGACCATGTGGATAGTGGTTGTCACATCTATGAGTAGGATACCAGCTAGTTGGGGTCTTCAGGATTTTTTAGTTGGAGGCAGGTAAGCAGCCTTGGTTCACATCTCAGTTTCTCTGACTTAATTATCCGATTAACTAGTAGATTACTGTTGGCAAGGATCTTGATGGTAGAGAGGCTCTGTTTGCTAGGGAAAACTGTGTCTACATTGCGAGCCCTAAGACTGCGAGAGCATACTCCCATGATTGTCAATGATACAACCTGCAGCCAAAAGAAGGTGAGAATGACAAAGGCATCTGGATTAACTTTGATCCTTGGATGTCTCAAGTCCGATAGGTAGTGATGTGGTTCAAGCCTTCAGATTGATAGGTAATTGGGTTGTTGCATCGAAAGGGTGGAGTTCTGGTGTCTCTGAATAACTGGTGGCTGAAGCGGGGCTGCA
This sequence comes from Triticum dicoccoides, assembly GCF_002162155.2. NCBI lineage: Eukaryota > Viridiplantae > Streptophyta > Magnoliopsida > Poales > Poaceae > Triticum > Triticum dicoccoides. Next base: position 258,370,382 of record NC_041393.1, read on the forward strand.
AATTATGATGGTGTTGGATCATCCCTCTTTGAATGACTTGTTGTCTTTGCTGCTTGTTCTGGATGGGTAGTTCTCCCTTTTTGTATGCATATTCCTTGTCATTTGGTCATCCTCGTCTATGTCACTCTTACTATGTAATAGTTGCCTCTATTTAGAATGTCATTCTCGTCTGGAACACGAGAGTCTGAGCACTGCAGATGGGTGGGTTTTGGTGGTGTAGCAAGACTTCTTATGAACTATCATGTCTTGCTATTTATGTTAGTTGTAGTCACTAGTCAGCATTTGAATGTTGTATATATCATTGTTTCAAACTGTTTATTGTCTCGAACTGCTGATGGGCTAAATGAGGGCATCACCATTCTCCAGTGTTCAGAGTATATCTCCTTTGTCAAGTTATAATTTGATCTTGTTGTCTTTTTGATGATGTACACTTATTTGGGCCAGTGAGGTGTCGTTGAATATGGGCCGAGTAGTAATGCAATGCCAAACAGGTTAATTATGACTCTCAGGCCGACATATGGGCGCCATCAGTGTTTTCGTGCGCTTGCACACCGAGAGCATATTGACGCATGTTTGAAATTCATGCTACCTTTTCATCCCCAATCTCCCACCCCCACCTCTGGAATCTCGATTCCTACTTCAGTTCCCCCAAATCCCCGTTCGTACTCCCTGTACCCAAGTGCACTATCATGTCGCCGGTTAATGTGGCTCTTTGAGCCGGAGATCCTGAGGTCCGTGCTGCCTTCGGGCGCTGTGAGTTGTCGCTCAATAGTGGCATGGCGGTGCTTGATACGTCTCCAACTTATCTATAATTTTTGATTGCTCCATGCTACTTTATCTACTGTTTTAGGCAATATTGGGCTTTATTATCCACTTTTATATTATTTTTGGGTCTAACCTATTAACCGGAGGCCCAGCCCAGATTTGTTGTTTTATGCCTATTTCAGTGTTTCGGGGAAAAGGAATATCAGACGGAGTCAAAACGGAACGAAATCAACTGGAGAAGTTAATTTTGGAAGGAAACCAACCTGATGGGCTTGGAGTGCACACCAGGGGAGTCCTGGGCTGCCCACTAGGGTGGATGGTGCGCCCCCTCCCCCTGGGCGCGCCCCCCTACCTCGTGAGCCACCCGGAGGTCCACCGACGTACCCCCTGCACCCATATATACCTACGTACCCTAAAACTTCCAGAACAAAAGATAGATCAGGAGTTCCGCCGCAGCAAGCCTCTGTAGCAACCAAAAACCAATCAGGACCCTGTTCCGGCACCCTGCTGGAAGGGGATCCCATCACCGGAGGCCATCTTCATCATCCCGGTGCTATCCATGACGAGGAGGGAGTAGTTCACCCTCGGGGCTGAGGGTATGTACCAATAGCTATGTGTTTGATCTCTCTCTCTCTTTCGTGTTCTCTCTCGTGTTCCTCCATGGCACGATCTTGATGTATCCCGTGCTTTGCTATTGTAGTTGGATCTTATGATGTTTCTCCCCCTCTACTCTCTTGTGATGAATTGAGTTTCCCCTTTTGAAGTTATCTTATTGGATTGAGTCTTTTATGAACACTTAATGTATGTCTTGCGTGGGATAACCATGGTGACAATGGGTTATTCTATTGATCCACTTGATGTATGTTTTGGTGATCAACTTGCGGGTTTCGTGACACTTGGGAACCTGTGCATAGGGGTTGGCACACATTCTTGACTCTCCGGTAGTAGCTTTGGGGCACTCTTTGAAGTACTTTTGTGTTGGTTGGCTGAATCTGAGATTGTGTGATGCATATCATATAATCATGCCCACGGATACTTGTGGTGACAATGGAGTATCTAGGTGACATTAGGGTTTTGGTTGATTTGTATCTTAAGGTGTTATTCTAGTACGAACTCTTTTATAGATTGATCCGAAAGAATAGCTTTGTGGTGGTTTCGTACCCGACCATAATCTCTACGTTTGTTCTCCGCTATTAGTGGCTTTGGAGTGACTCTTTGTTGCATGTTGAGGGCTTGTCATATGTTCTATCTATGTTATTATTGTTGAGAGAACTTACACTAGTGAAAGTATGAACCCTAGGCCTTGTTTCCTACCATTGCAATACCGTTTACGCTCACTTTTATCGCTCATTACCTTGCTGTTTTTATTATTTCAGATTACAAAAAACCTTTATCTACTATCTATTTTGCACTTGTATCTTCATCTCTTTGCTGAACTAGTGCACCTATACAATTTGCCATTGTATTGGGTGTGTTGGGGACACAAGAGACTCTTTGTTATTCGGTTGCAGGGTTGTTTGAGAGAGACCATCTTCATCCCACGCCTCCTACGGATTGATAAACCTTAGGTCATCCACTTGAGGGAATTTTGCTACCGTCCTACAAACCTGTGCACTTGCAGGCCCAACAACGTCTACAAGAAGAAGGTTGTGTAGTAGACGTCAAGCTCTTTTCTGGCGCCGTTGCCAGGGAGGTGAGTGCTTGAAGGTATATCTTTAGATCTTGCAATCAAATCTTTTTGTTTCTTGTTTTAGCACTAGTCTAGTTTATAAAAGAAAACTACAAAAAAAGGAGTTGAGTTTGTCTCATACGCTTCACCTTTTTAATATCTTTCGTGAGTATGATGGAAAGGATAATTGTGCTCAAGTGCTAGAAGAAGAAATCTTTAAAATGTTTGGCACTAAATCTTTGAATAATGAGCATGATTGCAACGTTGTTAGTATGAATTCCTTGAATATCCATGATGCTAATGATATGCAAAGCCACAAGCTTGGGGAAGCTATGTTTGATGGAGATGATATTTTTTGTCCCGCAAGCTTTGATGAGCAAATTTACTATGATGAAAGCATGCCTCCTATTTATGATGATTATTGTGATGATACGTATGCTATAAAGAAGAAGTTTGCTTATGTGGAGAGTAGAAAGTTTTCTATGCTTGTAGATCATGAAAAGAATGCTTTAGGTGCTGGTTATATTGTTGAATTCATTCATGATGCTACTGAAAACTATTATGAGGGAGGAATATATGCTTGTAGGAATTGCAATAATGTCAAGTTTCCTCTCTATGTGCTTAAAATCTTGAAGTTATGCTTGTTGTGCCATCCTATGCTAGTTGATTATTGTTCACATAAGTTGTTTGCTCACAAAATAACTATGCATAGGAAGTGGGTTAGACTTAAAAGTGCTAGTCATATGCTTCATTATGCTCCCGTTATGTTTCAATTCTTATCTTTTATGTGAGCATCATTGTCATCATCATGCCTAGCTAAAAGGCATTAAAGAAAAGCGCTTGTTGGGAGACAACCCAATATTTATCCTTACTGTTTTTGTGTGTTCACATTATTCTGCTACTGTAATAATCTTGTTTTATAGCTTTTGTTTCAATAAAGTTCCAAGTAGAACCTTTGGGAAGACTTGGGTGAAGTTTATGTGATCTTGCTGTGAAAAACAGAAACTTTAGTGCTCACGAGATTAGCTGCCATTTTTTACTGTAGAGTGATTTTAGGTTGATTCTTTTCGCAGATGATTAATAGACAAATTTCTCAGGTCCATCAATTTATTTAATAATTTTTGGGGTTCCATAAGTATACGTTTTATACAGATTACTACAGACTGTTCTGTTTTTGACAGATTCTGTTTTCTATGTGTTGTTTGCTTATTTTGATGCATCTATGGCTAGTATTAAGTGGTATGAACCATAGAGAAGTTATAATACAGTAGATATTACACCATTATGAATTTAGAATGAGTTCATTACAGTACCTAAGTGGTGGTTTTATTTTCTTATACTAACGGAGCTTACGAGTTTTGTTTTGAGTTTTGTGTGGTTGAAGTTTTCAAGTTTTGGGTAAAGATTCAATCGACTATGGAATAAGTAGTGGAAAGAGACTAAGCTAGGGGATGCCCAAGGCACCCCAAGGTAATATTAAAGGATGTCCAAGAGCCTAAGCTTGGGGATGCCCCCGGAAGGCATCCCCTCTTTTGTCTTCGTTCATCGGTAACTTTACTTGGAGCTATATTTTTATTCGCCACATGATATGTGTTTTGCTTGGAGCATCATGTTATTTAATATTGTTAGTTTTTTCTTTCTGTTAGTTAGAATAATGTTTTGAATCTTTAGTTTCAATAAAAAAGTTAAGGATAACATTTGTCATGCTTATTTTGCTAGTTTACATGTTGCTGTTTGAAAACAGAAAGTTTACCACTGTTGCAAAAATTCCCTAGAAAAGTCAGAGAATGGTGTAATGTTGAATCTTTTTGCATATTGAGCTCTGATAAATTTATTACAGTGGGAATTTTAGTTCATAATTTGTGGAGTCAGGGAAGTATTAATAGTCTTGCATTCTTTACAGACTGTACTGTTTTGATAGATTGCTGTTATGGTTGCATTGTTTGCATATGTTTGCTTGTTTAATGATTCTATTTGATGATAGGAGTATTAAATATGCATAGGAATTTAGTATGCAATGTTGAATAATAATTTAAGTGATTTTTTACAGTATAATATGATAAGGTTTTGCATTGGTTTATACTAACCTATCTCACGAGTTCTTGTTGAGTTTGTTGTGAATGAAGCTTTTGATAAAAAGAGAAACCATGATATGAGAGGAATTAAGGAGACACAAAAGTTCAAGCTTGGGGATGCCCAAGGCACTCCAAGATAATATTTAAAGAAGTCTCAAGCATCTAAGCTTGGGGATGCCCCGGTAGGCATCCCACCTTTCTTGTTCAACAACTATCGGTTAGTATCGGTTGAGCCTAAGTTTTCGCTTCTTCACATGAGTTGTGCTATCCTTGCATTGTAGTTTTCTTTATCTTTGCTTGCTGTTTGAATGAAGTATCAAGATTTGAAATCCTTTAATGATAAAGAGCCATACACAAATTATAATTTGCTAGAATACGCTATGTGCTTCACTTATATCCTTTGAGCGTGATAATTTTTGCTCTAGTGCTTCACTTATATCTTTTAGAGCATGGTGGTAGTTTTATTTTGACTAAATAGATGAACTCTCATGCTTCACTAAGATTATTTTGAGAGTCGTTAATAGCATGGTAATTTGCTTAATGTTAATATACTTGGTATTCAAGATTTGTGAAACTTTCTTATGAGTGTGCTGAATACTAAGATAAGTTTGATGCTTGATAATTGTTTTGAGATATGGAGGTGATAATATCAAAGTCATGCTAGTTGGGTGATTATGAATTTGAGAAATACTTGTGTTGAAGTTTGCAAATCCCGTAGCATGCACGTATGGTTAAAGTTATGTAACAAATTTGAAACATGAAGTGTACCTGGCTTGTGCATCCTTATGAGTGGCGGTCGGGGACGAGCGATGGTCTTTTCCTACCAATCTATCCCCCTAGGAGCATGCGCGTAGTACTTGAATCTTTGATGACTTCTAAATTTTTGCAATAAGTATATGAGTTCTTTTGACTAATGTTGAGTCCATGGATTATACGCACTCTCACCTTTCCGCCATTGCTAGCCTCTTCGGTACCGTGCATTGCTCTTTCTCACCTTGAGAGTTGGTGCAAACTTCACCGGTGCATCCAAAACCCGTGATACGATACACTCTATCACACATAAACCTCCTTATATCTTCCTCAAAACAGCGACCGTACCTACCTATTATGGCATTTTCATAGCCATTCCGAGATATATTGCCATGCAACTTCCACCATCATCATCATGACATGCATTACTTTTGTCATATTGCCATTGCATGATCTTGTAGTTGACATCGTATTTGTGGCAAAGTGACCATGCATTATTTTTATACATGTCACTCTTGATTCATTGCACCATCCCGGTACACCGCCGGAGGCATTCATATAGAGTCATATCTTGTTCTAAGTTTTGAGTTGTAATCCTTGTGTTGTAATCAATAGAAGTGTGATGATCATCATTATTAGAGCATTGCCCAATCAAAAAAAGAAAAAAAAAGAGAAAGGCCAAAAGAAAAAAGAAAGGCCCAAATATATATATATATATATATATAAAGGGCAATGCTACTATCTCTTTTTCCACACTTGTGCTTCAAAGTAGCACCTTGTTCTTCATGTAGAGAGTCTCATATATTGTGCTTCAAAGTAGCACCTTGTTCTTCATGTAGTGAGTCTCATGTGTTATCACTTTCATATACTAGTGGGAATTTTTCATTATAGAACTTGGCTTGTATATTCCTACGATGGGCTTCCTCAAAATGCCCTAGGTCTTCGTGAGCAAGCAAGTTGGATGCACACCCACTAGTTTTCTTTTGTTGAGCATTCATAGCTCTAGTGCATCCGTTGCATGGCAATCCCTACTCCTCATGTTGACATCAATTGATGGGCATCTCCATAGCCCGTTGATTAGCCTCATCAACGTGAGACTTTCTCCTTTTTGTCTTCTCCGAACAATCCCCATCATCATATTCTATTCCACCCATAGTGCTATATCCATGGCTCACGCTCATGTATTGTGTGAAGGTTGAAAATGTTTGAGATTATTTAAGTATGAAACAATTGCTTGGCTTGTCATCGGGGGTATAGAAGTTGGGAACATCTTTGTGTGACGAAAATGAAGCATAGCCTAACTATTTGATTTTGTAGGGATGAACTTTCTTTTGCCATGTTATTTTGAGAAGACATGATTGCTTTGATTAGTATGCTTGAAGTATTATTATTTTTGTGTCAATATGAACTTTTGTCTTGAATCTTTCGGATCTGAATATTCATATCACAATTAAGAAGATTTACATTGAAATTATGCCAAAGTATAACTCCGCATCAAAAATTCTTTTTTATCATTTACCTACCCGAGGACGAGCAGGAATTAAGCTTGGGGATGCTTGATACGTCTCCAACGTATCTATAATTTTTGATTGCTCCATGCTACTTTATCTACTGTTTTAGGCAATATTGGGATTTATTATCCACTTTTATATTATTTTTGGGACTAACCTATTAGCCGGAGGCCCAGCCCAGATTTGTTGTTTTATGCCTATTTCAGTGTTTCGAGGAAAAGAAATATCAGACGGAGTCAAAACGGAACGAAATCAACTAGAGAAGTTAATTTTGGAACGAAATCAACTATATTATTTTGGAAGGAAACCAACCTGATGGGCTTGGAGTCCCTACAGTTACTGCCCTTTGTAATGACACCACCTTTGCCAAAAACAGGGAAGCATAACTGGTTCCTCGCTCGATCAGACGACGACAAAAGACTGATGATCATTTGCACACATGAGCCAGAAAAGTTATATTGCAAAAAACCCACTGTGTAGAAGCGCCGTGAAATATGTGACTGTGTGGATAGTGGTTGTCACATCTATGAGCAGGATACCAGCTAGTTGGGGTCTTCAGGATTTTTGAGTTGGAGGCAGGTAAGCAGCCTTGGTTCACACTCTCTGTTTCTCTGACTTAATTATCCGATTAACCACTAGATTACTGTTGGCAAGGATCTTGATGGTAGAGAGGCTCTGTTTGCTAGGGAAAACTGTGTCTACATTGCGAGCCCTAAGACTTCGAGAGCAGACTCCCATGATTATCAATGATACAACCTGCAGCCAAAAGAAGGTGAGAATGACAAAGGCATCTGGATTAACTTTGATCCTTGGATGTCTCAAGTCCGATAGGTAGTGATGTGGTTCAAGCCTTCAGATTGATAGGTAATTGGGTTGTTGCGTCAAAAGGGTGGAGTTCTGGTGTCTCTGAATCACTGGTGGCCGAAGCGGGGCTGCAAATTATGATGGTGTTGGATCATCCCTCTTTGAATGACTTGTTGTCTTTGCTGCTTGTTCTGGATGGGTAGTTCTCTCTTTTTGTATGCATATTCCTTGTCATTTGGTCATCCTCGTCTATGTCACTCTTACTATGTAATAGTTGCCTCTATTTAGAATGTCATTCTCGTCTGGAACACGAGAGTCTAAGCACTGCAGATGGGTGCGTTTTGGTGGTGTAGCAAGACTTGTTATGAACTATCATGTCTTGCTAGTTATTTTAGTTGTAGTCACTAGTCGGCGTTTGAATGTTGTATATATCATTGTTTCGAACTGTTTATTGTCTCGAACTGCTGATGGGCTAAATGAGGGCATAACCATTCTCCAGTGTTCAGAGTATATCTCCTTTTGTCAAGTTATAATTTGATCTTATTGTCTTTTTGATGATGTACACTTATTTGGGCCAGTGAGGTGTTGTTGAATATGGGCCGAGTGGTAATGAAATGCCAAACAGGTCAATTATGACTCTCAGGCCGACATATGGGCACCATCGGTGTTTTCGTGCGCTTGCGCGCCGAGAGCATATTGACACATGTTCGAAATTCATGCTACCTTTTCATCCCCAATCTCCCACCCCCACCTCTGGAATCTCTATTCCTACTCCAGTTCCCCCAAATCCCTATTCGTACTCCCTGTACCCAAGTGCACTATCATGTCACCGGTTAACGCGGCTCTTCGAGCCGGAGATCCTGAGGTCCGTGCTGCCTTCAGGCGCTGCGAGTTGTCGCTCAATAGTGGCATGGCGGTGCTTGATACGTCTCCAACTTATCTATAATTTTTGATTGCTCCATGCTACTTTATCTACTGTTTTAGGCAATATTGGGATTATTATCCACTTTTATATTATTTTTGGGACTAACCTATTAACCGGAGGCCCAGCCCAGATTTGCTGTTTTATACCTATTTCAGTGTTTCGAGGAAAAGGAATATCAGACGGAGTCAAAACGGAACGAAATCAACTGGAGAAGTTAATTTTGGAAGGAAACCAACCTGATGGACTTGGAGTGCACGCTAGGGGAGTCCCGGGTTTCCCACGAGGGTGGAGGGCACGCCCCCTCCCCCTGGGCGCGCCCCCCTACCTCGTGAGCCACCCGAAGGTCCACCGACATACTCCTGCACCCACATATACCTACGTACCCTAAAACTTCCAGAACAGAAGATAGATCGGGAGTTCCGCCGCCGCAAGCCTCTGTAGCCACCAAAACCCAATCGGGAACCTGTTCTGGCACCCTGCCGGAAGGGGATCCCATCACCGGAGGCCATCTTCATCATCCCAACGCTATCCATGACGAGGAGGGAGTAGTTCACCCTCGGGGCTGAGGGTATGTACCAGTAGCTATGTGTTTGATCTCTCTCTCTCGTGTTCTCTCTCGTGTTCCTCCATTGCACGATCTTGATGTATCCCGAGCTTTGCTATTGTAGTTGGATCTTATGATGTTTCTCCCCCTCTACTCTCTTGTGATGAATTGAGTTTCCCCTTTTGAAGTTATCTTATCGGATTGAGTCTTTTATGAACACTTGATGTATTTCTTGCGTGGGATAACCGTGGTGACAATGGGTTATTCTATTGATCCACTTGATGTATGTTTTGGTGATCAACTTGCGGGTTTCATGACACTTGGGAACCTATGCATAGGGGTTGGCACACGTTCTTGACTCTCCGATAGTAGCTTTGGGGCACTCTTTGAAGTACTTTTATGTTGGTTGGATGAATCTGAGATTGTGTGATGCATATCATATAATCATGCCCATGGATACTTGCGGTGACAATGGAGTATCTAGGTGACATTAGGGTTTTGGTTGATTTGTATCTTAAGGTGTTATTCTAGGACGAACTCTTTTATAGATTGATCCGAAAGAATAGCTTTGTGGTGGTTTCGTACCCGACCATAATCTCTACGTTTGTTCTCCGCTATTAGTGGCTTTGGAGTGAATCTTTGTTGCATGTTGAGGGCTTGTCATATGTTCTATCTATGTTATTATTGTTGAGAGAACTTACACTAGTGAAGGTATGAACCCTAGGCCTTGTTTCCTACCATTGCAATACCGTTTACGCTCACTTTTATCGCCCGTTACCTTTCTGTTTTTATTATTTCAGATTACAAAAACCTTTATCTACTATCTATTTTGCACTTGTATCTTCATCTCTTCGCCGAACTAGTGCACCTATACAATTTGCCATTGTATTGGGTGTGTTGGGGACACAAGAGACTCTTTGTTATTCGGTTGCAGGGTTGTTTGAGAGAGACCATCTTCATCCCACGCCTCCTACGGATTGATAAACCTTAGGTCATCCACTTGAGGGAAATTTGCTGCTGTCCTGCAAACCTGTGCACTTGCAGGCCCAACAACGTCTACAAGAAGAAGGTTGTGTAGTAGACATCAGTGCTTGATGACCAGTTTGCCGGCAAAGTGCTGATGGTAACCATCAACGGTGACCGGCCTCTGTCTCACCGGACGACCTTGTCAAAGCTCTTGGCATTGCGCACGACATTCAAATAGGTGACTTGCTCGTCAAAGTTTGTTCACCACTCTTGATAACCGACAAGAATAGGGGATCAATTGTAGCCTTTCTCGATAAGTAAGAGTGTCGAACCAAACGAGGAGCTAAAGGAAGAACAAGTATTCCCTCATGTTTTATCGACCGATGATACAACTCTTCACATGCTTAACGTTTTCTTTACCTAGCACAAGTATGAAACTAGAAGTACTTTGTAGGTGTGATAGGACAGGTTTTCAAGATAATAAAGAGTACATAAATAAAATATAGGGGGATGTTTAGATGAAGAAACAACTAAGTTATTTTTACTAGAGAGCTTTTTGTCACAAGAAAGTTATTTGTTCCTAGGCAATCAATAACTAGACTGGTAATCATTGTTGCAATTTTATATGAGGGAGAGGAATAAGCTAACATACTTTCTCTACTTGGATCATATGCACTTATGATTGTAACTCTAGCAAGCATCCGCAACTACTAAAGATCATTAAGATAAAAGCCAACCATAGCATTATAAGGTATCAAGTCCTCTTTACTCCCATACGCAACCCACCATAAGCAAATCATGAACATATTGCAAACCCTACAGTGGGGATCCCTCACGCTTGCGCGACATGGAGAGCACCATAGGGCAGCATTAATAATAAAACATGCAACCCAAACCAATCATGATCATCAATCACCCCATAGGACAAAACAGATCTACTCAAACATCATAGGATAACCATACATCATTGGGAAATAATATATAGCGTTGAGCACCATGTTAAAGTAGAGATTACAAAGATGTGTTACACTGCTGTTTAGAGGGGGAGAAAGTTGGTGATGACTGCGGCGAAGTTGTTGGTGTAGATTCTCGTCATGATGATGGCCTCGGCGACGTTCCGACACTACTAGGAGAGAGGGGAGAGAGCCCCCTCCTTCTTCTTGTTGTTCTTGGCCTCCCCCTAGATGGGAGGAGGGTTTCCCCTCTGGTCCTTGACCTCCATGGTGGTGGAGGGGTGGGAGCCCCTCCGAGATTGGATCTCTCTCTCTCTCTCTCTCTCTCTCTCTCTCTCTCTCTCTCTCTCTCTCTCTCTCTCTCTCTCTCTCTCTCTCTCTTCGTTTCCTTCCGTTTCTGCGTTCCTAGATTTTGGCCTTTCACCATTTCTTAAATTCCCGGAGATCCGTAACTCCAATTGGGCTGAAATGTTAACGAAATTTTTATCCGGATATTAGCTTTCTTGTGGCGAAAGAAGGGCACTAACCACCTTACAGGGTCGCCATAAGCCCTCGGCCGCGCCAAGGGTAGGGGGCACGCCTCCAGCGCTTGTGGGCCCCTCGGGCATCATCTCCCATTGATTCCGATTCCCAAAAATAACATATATTCCAAAAAAATCTATGTAAGTTTTTATCGTGTTTGGACTTTGTTTGGTATGGATATTCTGCTAAACAAAAAACATGCAACAAATTGGAGCTGGCACTGGGCACTGGATCAATATGTTAGTCCCAAAAATAGTATAAAAAGCTGCCAAAAGTATATGAAAGTTGTAGAATCTTGGCATGAAACAATCAAAAATTATCGATACGACGGAGATGTATCATCATCCCCAAGCTTAATTCCTGCTCGTCCTCGAGTAGGTAAATGGTTAAAAAGATAATTTTTGATGTGGAATGCTACTTAGCATAATCTTGATCATGTAATCTAATCATGGCATGAATATTAAGAGATGAGTGATTCAAAGCAATAGTCTATCATTTGACATTATGACAATAATACTTCAAGCATACTAATAAAGCAATCATGTCATGGCTGAAGAAAGTTATCTCTACAAAATCATATAGTTTGCCAGGTCAAAAAATCATATAGTTTGGCTATTCTCCATCTTCATCACACAAAGTATTTCATCATGTACAATCCCGATGACAAGACAAGAAATTGTTTCATACTTTTAAAGTTGTCAAGCCTTTTCAAAATTCACACAATAAATGAGCATGAGCCATGGATATAGCACTATAGGTAGAATAGAATATGATGTTGGAAGTTGTGTGGAGAAGACAAAAAGGAAGAATGTCTCACATCAACACAGCTAATCAACGGGCTATGGAGATGCCCATCAATTGATGTCAATGCCCGGAGAAGGATTGCCATGCAACGGATGCACTAAGAGCTATAAGTGTATGAAAGATCAAACTGAAAACTAAGTGGGTGTGCATCCAACTTGCTTGCTCATGAAGACCTTGGGCATTTGAGGAAGCCCATCATCTGAATATACAAGCCAAGTTCTATAATGAAAATTCCCACTAGTATATGAAAGCGATAACTCAAGAGACTCCCTATATGAAGAAATGGTGCTACTCTAAAGCACAAGTGTGGTAAAAGGATAGTAGCATTGCCCCTTCTCTCTTCTTCTCTCATTTCTTGTTTTCTTGGGGGGGGGGGGCTCTCTCTCTCTTTTTAGCCACTTTTTATTTTTTTTATTTTTTTCTCGTCCGGAGTCTCATCCTGACTTGTGAAAAATGGGGGAATCATAGTCTCCATCATCCTTTCCTCGCTGGGACAATGCTCTAATAATGCTGATCATCACACTTGTATTTACTTACAAATCAATATTACAACTCGATATGTAGAACAAAGTATGACTCTATATGAATGCCACTGGCAGTGTACCAGGATGTGCAATGATCTAGAATAGCAAAGATATCAAAAAATGGAATAGCCATGAAAATATCATGCTAGCTATCTTACGATCATGCAAAGCAATATGAAAATGAATGCTCAAGTCATGTGTATGATGATGATGGAAGTTGCATGGAAATATATCTCGGAATGGCTATGGAAATGCCATGATTGGTAGGTATGGTGGTTGTTTTGAGGAAGATATAAAGAGGATTATATGTGATAGAGCATATCATATCACGGGGTTTGGATGCGCCGGCGAGGCTTGCACCGACTCTCGAGGTGAGAAAGGGCAATGCACGATACTGAAGAGGCTAGCAATGATGGAAGGGTGAGAGTGTGTATAATCCATGGACTCAACATTAGTCGTAAAGAACTCACACACTTATTGCAAAAGTTTATTAGCCATCAAAACAAAGTACTAAAATTCATGCTCCTAGGGGGATAGATTGGTAGGAAAAGACCATAGCTCGTCCCCGACCGCCACTCATAAGGAAGACAATCAAAAATAAATCATGCTCCGACTTCATCAGATAACAGTTCACCATACGTGCATGCTTCGGGAATCACAAACCTTGACACAAGTATTTAGACCAATCCACAATTACTCACTAGCATGAATCTAATATCACCATCTTTATATCGCAAAACTATTGCAAGGAATCAAACATATCATATTCAATGATCTACAAGTTTTATGTAGGATTTTATGACTAACCATGTGAATGACCAATTCCTCTTGACTCTCTAAATAGAAATAAGTGAAGAAAGAGAGTTTAATTCTTTCTACAAAATATTTGCCCATGCTCTAGCAAATAAAGTGAAGCAAAAGAGCATTATACAAATGGCGGTTTTCTACACTACAAAAAAATACACTTCCGTGATGATACGTGTTTGTCACAGTAGGTTGCGTTTTTTGTCATGCATGTACATCCATGACAAATTTATGACAGAATCAAGATAGTCATACCTGTGTTGTCGTAGAAATGTTCCATGACATTACCAAAATTATCATCACGGAAGTGTCCACTTCCATGACGATAAATCACGCATCACAGAAGTGCTTTCGTCAAGGGTGACCAAGACGTGGCATCCACCGTAACGGAACACCGTTAAGCTATCGGGTCGGGTTTTGGATCCGATAACCTGTTAACAGCCCCGACCAATGGGAAATTTCCACATGTAAAATTCTTATTGGCCAGACGAACCACGTGTCAGCTCGTCAGTGGGTTAGATAGGCGCCTATGATATGTCGAGCCGTGCCACGGCCCACCACTGGCCCATTTAGCTTACAAAGCCGGCCCGTTTGACTTGGTCAAAAGTTAACGGGCTGGCCCATGAAAAGCCTGTTAATGGTCTCATCGCAAATAGCCCATTTTACGACCTGTTAACTCGCGACCCATTAGGCACTAAAGGAAATCGGCCCAACAACGTCATGTGGGCCGTCGAATATAACACCAGCCCATTTCACTTTCGGCCCATGTATGGCCCACGACGTCTTTCGGCCCATATGAGGTCTTCGTATCTTTTGGCCCTTTACAGGCCCACGGTGACTCTAGCCCGTAATGAACAGTAATTTTTTTTACCCGTTAACGGCCCGTGACTTACATCGGCCCTTTCCAGCCCGTGTTAGCTTTCGGCCTATTCACGGCCCATACGTTCTTGGGCTCCTTTTCAGCCCTCGATTACTTCCGGCCCGTTACTGGCATGTTCCCCTAATGAGCCAAATTCGGCCCATGGCAAGAGTCGGCCCGTTACTGGCATGTTCCCCAAATGGGCCAAATTCAGCCCATGGCAAGAGTCGGCCCGTTACTGGCCTGTTACCCTAATGGGCCAAATTCGGCCCATGGCAAGAGTCGGCCCGTTTCTGGCCAGCCCGTCCTATATTCTTGCTCATTAACGACCCATTATGCCTGTGATAGAATTAAGCTTTTGCAGTCCTGCGGCTTGTTAACCGCCCGTTACCGTGCTGGGCCAATACCAATTACGCCCGATTACGACCCATGTAGACCCATTTATCTGGCGGCCCGAGGCCCACCGATTACATGCCCATTTATCAACGGCCCGAGGCCCACCGATTACCGGCCCATTTATCGACGGCCCGTATATGGCCCATGGGTAGTTGCGGCCACTAGCAAACCAGGGAAAAATAAGGCTAGGAAATAGATAAGGCCGAAACTAACGCTAGGCTATTAAGGCGATTGCACAGATTACATCCACTCGGCATCAAAGATCGCCACCAGTGCAAATATAGGGAACACCCTACACTATACAAAAATGGCTTGCTGTTTTCTTCAACCGGTTGCTGCACATTAAGAATAAATTTTGTATCACACCAAAACAAATTACAACTATATAACAAAAGGAAGGTTGGCATAAAACTTAACAGTCTAGCCGATAAATGCACCACCAGAAGTTCAGAAGATTGGTTCATTTGACCTGACTGTTACATTTTCATATTGTATTGTCCAATGGAGCACCATAATCCTCGCCTTGATTTCCCCTAGGCTCCGGAACAACATAGCAAATGTCTGATAGTCTGGTTTCAAAACCATACATATCTTGACGACATTGAGCAATGTTTCTGCTTGTTTCACAAAGGGCCTCTGTTAGGGAATGGACTTGTGTCTGGAGAGCAGATACAACATTGCTTTGAGCTTGCATATCTTGATCATGAGGCAGTTTGGATGATATTGCCTTAACAACCAACCTAGTATTACGCAGGAACGTGCTTTTGGCACTGTTAGTGGACAGGTACTGACCCACTGCAGCAAGAGCTGACATTGCGGTTATAGTTGCCTCGCCACCTTCAGAAGGTGGCGGTTCCACCATTTTTTCCATAGCTCGCTGAAAAGTTGAGGTTTTACATTAGTAGTACCAGAACAGAAGATATTAAGGAGGCAGCAAAACCAAACAAAATAGCTTTGGTCTATATACAGAACTTATTCTGGTGAACCCATGTAAAATATTAGTTGTATTTTATTGCAAAGTACATAATAAAACCAGGTTCCAAACATATGACCATGTACCACCACTAATGTATTGTCTATTTCTTCACATTGTATTGAGGGCTAAGGATAAAGAGACGAAGTTTATAATACGGTAAGCATAGTATGACATCATTCATATCACAAAACAACTGAGAGCAGACAAACAGGCAATTGTAACGTTGTGTGGGAAAGTCCAGCACGGAACTAGATTTCGGGTCAAGATCAAAGGAACATCACTCCTCCCTTTTAAACTTTGTAAGGTGCAATGATACACGAAGACAATTGTGTATAAAATTGAAAAGAGTAATAGACATTGGCTGCAAACCATGCAGTTCAAGGCACAAGTCAGAGTAAGTAGTAGTTAAAAGGCATGAGGATTAAGGACTTACAACAGCGGCTTTGACTGGTGTAGTCATGCCCTTCTTCTTGCTGGTGTGATAGTCCTTGAAGATTTCCACAGCATTTGGTTCAAGTACTTTTTGGTCCTTGCGGGCTTTCCTCTGCTTTTCGAACAAGCCAATATAGATCTGATAATATGGTATAGCGAAAAGAGTGAAATAGCAGCTAATTACAAGAGCCTCGTAGTGTGCAATATAGCTACGAGATCCTGTCGTGTGTTGGAATTTCACTTTCATACGGTTGGCCTTGTTCTTTGAACAGTTCACCTACAAGAAGATTGATTTATGTGGCACATGCGTCAATAGGACTTCAACATGTGACCTGATCACATATATATAATGTACCTGATACTTCGGATCAGACCAGTGTTTAACAAGGCCCCTCCAGTCTTCATCTGATATATTTTCCACTGGAGATGTTTGGGAAAGTTCACTGTTAGCCTTGCCTTCAAAGTGAGTTTTCCTCAAGTTATACTGATACTATCGCAGATCAGACTTGAAAACCTGGGTGCAAGCTTGTCTGGTTGCATCATCTTGGCTATCCAACTTGAATCTCATCTGTTGAAAATTATGGGAGTCTCATTATCAGCAACCTAGAAAGTATGGGATAGAGCAAGACCATATTACTAGTTTCCATACATAACCATACTTAAAGATAAATGGTCGAGGAAGGTGTTGAACAGGGTTTCGTCTTTGTCATTCCTGTACTGAATCCATGTTGGGAGGATACGTACATGACACCTAACGGCAACCGCTGCCTCTGATACTAACTTGGCTGACTCTGTAGCATCACATGGCCTTTTTAAACCTTACTCAAAACGGATCTCCATTCTTCCTCTAGATTTAGTTCACCCATCGAGCATTATCCCTGATGTTTGTTTCCTCTTGCGCCTAGGTGCTAGTCCAACAACAAACATAGGAAGTGTTAGTGTACATCAAACTGTGAGACTACATATAAAGAAGCATGCAACTGTAACTTGACTCCAGCAACTACCTTCTTGCTGTTGAAGCTCACAAGGTTCATCTGATATTGCCAACTCGTCTTGTGTCAAGAGTGCTTGGGAAGTAGTTTCAGGTGGCAAGGGAGCTTGGGAAAGTGCTGCTAGCTCAGTTGACGCATGAGTATGTCGTGCAGCTGGTAGTATTGTGGTAGGTGTTGCAAGAACTAGGGTTATCTCTGCTTGTTTGGTGGAAGCTATTTGTTTCTCTTTGGCTTTTTTTGCAGCTCGTGTAGCATGGGATGACGTGTTTGTAGAATTTTCCGCTGGACTTTCACCTTCTATTGCACCATCAGTACCAGCAGAATCTGGAGGATTCATCCGCTTCTCATTCCCTGCCATTCTGTGTTTCTTCCTCTTTCTGTGTGCCATGTTAAGTCAAGACGACAAGAAAAACGAATAACAATTTAGTTCTTTAGAACAAATTGGTGTGTGATGCAGACGAACTAAACTTTGATGTTAGACAACCACATGATAGGAGGATGTAATATGTATGAAAAACATGACGGAAGAGATAACCAGAACTATGATGTGTAAACTAAGAAGAAGACATTTCACCAAATTAGAAGCAATGCAATGGAAGGTAGACACCATATGAAAGATGCTACAAATATCGCTCTGCCAATTTAATAGTGTCTCAGCATAAATGGCGTTTAAACAAATGTGAAGCAGTACAAGAAATAAATCATATGCAAGATGCAAAAAACATCACACTACCATGTTAGAGGTCTCTCGTCATTAGTGTTGTTGCATATTCACAGCATTGTATATTCACAGCTTATGATATGTAAACTAAGGAGAAGGCATTTCAACAAATTAGAAGCAATGAAAGCTAGACACCATATGAAAGATGCAACGAATATCACTCTACCAAGTTAAAACTGTCTCGTCATAAGTGCCATTTCAACAAATTAGTAGTACAAGCTAGAAAAGAATGTGAGATGTAACCTATATCACACTCCGAAGTCAAACGTGTCTTATGATAAGTGATTGTTGCAGGTTACACAACAGTAGTAATTTGATATAAGAACATGGTGTGATAGACAGATATTGTATGTTCTAGAAACAGGAACACGTGTCTTATTCAAGTATAATGTGTAAAGTAAGCAGATGGAATTCAAAAAAATTAGGAGCAATACAAGCTAGACATCACACATAACATGCAACCACATATAACAGTGCCAAGTTAGAGGGAGCACCAGTGATGCTGCACTAGGGGAGACGTGATCATCATAAACACAGCTTTGTTGAGTGTCTATGCATGTGTTGTCTTGGAAATCATCTTGGGGGTGTGGAGGAGTAGAAACTGTAGAGGCCCTCCGTCTGGAAGGAACACCTTTATCCGCTACCTTGCTAACTTCCTTCCGCTTTATTGATTTTGAATTGTCAAGTAAAACCGACAAGAAAAAGCAATAAAATTCTCTCTTCAGAACTCATTCATGCATGATACTGACAATCACTACTTTGATGTAAGGCAAACACATGATACCAGGATAGAATATGTACGAGAAACAGGACGGCATGGCATGTTCGCAACTGTTTGTGTAAACAAGCAGAAACCATTCCAGCAAATAAGAAGCAATGCAAGCTAGACACCACATGAAAGATGCAACCAATATGACTCTGCTAAGTTAAAAGCGTCCCATCATAAATGGAATTTCAACAAATTAGAAGCAGCGCATGCTATAAATCATTTGAAAGATGCAACTAATATCGCACTACATATGCTAAAGGTGTCTCGTCATATTGATTGATGCGGGATACAAAAAATAATAGTTTTATGTAAGGACATGCTTAATAGACAGATGTACTATGTACTAAATACAGGAAGGCATGTCGCATTAACAAGTATAATCTCACGTTTACAGGAGTATAAGCTAAGCAGACTAGCACATGCAGTTTAACCGGATTGGAAGAATTACAATCTAGACACCATATGCAACATGCAACCACATATCACACTGCCAAGTTAGAGCAAGCACCTGCAATGCTAGTGTAGGGGAAATGTTGTAATCAACTACAGAGCTACGTTCACTATGTTCATCTAGCATTTCTGTTTCTTGAGAATCATGTCGAGAGGCTGACACTGCATTCTTTAAATGAGGAGTAGTCCCCTTGCCTGCCTGCCTCGTCATAAGTGATTGATGAGGGATACACAAGAACATTAGTTTGATGTAAGAACATTGTTAATACACAGATGTACTAGTATGTACCAAAAACAGAAAGGCATGTCATATTCAAAGGTATAATGTGTAAGCTAAGCAGATGCAATTTAACCAAATTGGAAGCAATACAAGCTAGACATCCGGCTGGAGTGGTGAACATGATCATCTAGGACCTGAGAGCCTGGTGGGAGGCGGGCTATTTCGCCACCATCGTGGATTTTTAGTTGGCTTCCATGTGATGCCTGTCTTTGCTGGGCTTGTCACTGGCTCCGCCAGTGCCCTGACTAGCTATTTGTCTTCTGGTGCTCACGGGATGGTGGTTCATGTAAAAAATATCTTTCCTTATCTTAATAAAGACCGACTTCGGCCTTTCGAATACAAGCTAGACACCATATGGAACATGCAACCACATATGACACCGCGAAGTTAAAGCAAGCACCTGGGATGGTGGTTCATTGCGAGCGAGATCATCAACTCTAGAGCAACGTTTACCGTCTCCATCTGCTGACTTTGCACCCTTTATAGCGCGGTAACGTGTCTTGCCTACCAACATACGAAGCTGGAGCGACTTCTCTCTTTTCTTTGTTGCTTCTCTTTCGGCAGGAGAGTCTGAAATACCCTTGCATAAAAACACAATAGTGAGAGTATGGGTGAAGTGTGTGCAGAACTAGTGCACTGTAAAAGTAGCAGATAGCAGGTGGCTGAAAAATAAATGACAGGAGACATATGATAGCTCTACAACATTGCATGGCAAACAAAATTAGATTCTACTCCGTATGATTTTGTAATATATGAGCACAGGAAATGCAGGTACTCCTCCAGCACACCACCACATGTGGTCATATCTAAGATAAAAGTTGACTGAAAATAAATAGGTCAGTCGTTTTTTTTAATGAACCGTCCGATCTATAAGGAACAGGCAGATGGCCTTCGTCTACCTCCCGCCAGTCACTGTTGACGATCTTTCTCAAACCGCCAGCGACCACCGGCCCAGACCCGTGCCTCCATCGCCCCACCCTCCCATCGACCTCACACCACCGTCGTGCTTGGCAGCGCCCCCCGGCAATCCCTTTAATCCCGGCCGACCTCCACATCGGGCGCCAGTAGCTCTAGGCCGCACACGCCCCTAAGATAAACACCAAGGCGCTGCTTCCCCGGCGTAATAGTCGTACTAGTGCCTGTTACGCCGGGGAATGCTTTTGTTAATTGGGAATCAACTGGCCAGAAATTGAAATTCAGGGGGGCGATGGACTTCTAGCTAAGGTGAAATAGTATATGAGGAGAAACCTTGTGCATCACGAGTTACTAGGAACATCTAGTATCAAGAAGAAGCGGTCAACTAGTGTCTTCTGTGGGATAAAAACCGTGCAAGCAGAGACGTAAGATATGCATGAATAAGGGAAGAGGAGTACCTTCTTCGGTTGCCGGTGTGGTCACCTCCACATGTCGTGTCGATCTTCTTGTTTTTACCGGGGAAACCGATGTTCTGGAGGGTGCAGGCTTGGACGAACCCATGGCCAAATTGTTGACTATGTTGCAGTGGCTGTATGTCGGCGGAGGGGAAGCAGATCCGAGGCGGCGAAGGACGGCGTAGCAGGAACAGCTCCGGTGCGG
>NC_041393.1:258409765-258414508 GCF_002162155.2 Triticum dicoccoides
AAGAAGAAGAAGAAGAAGAAGAAGAAGAAGAAGAAGAAGAAGAGGAAGAAGAGGAAGATGAAGAAGAGGAAGAAGAAGAAGAGGAAGAGGAGGAAAGAAGAAAAAGAAGAAGAAGAAGAAGAAGAAGAAGAAGAAGAAGAAGAAGAAGAAGAAGAAGAAGAAGAAGAAGAAGAAGAAGAGGAAGAAGAGGAAGAAGAGGAGGAGGAGGAAGAAGAAGAAGAGGAAGAAGATGAAGAAAAGGTAGAAGAAGGAGAGAAAAATAAAGCAGAAAAGAAATAACTATATACAAAATTACTCAAAAATAAAGGAGAAGAAACAAAATTATAAAAAAATGTTGGGGCGCTGCCCGGTGGGCCTCCCAGACCTGGGGTGTGCAAATACAGGCCCAGAAGGGCCAGCAGGCTCACAAGGCAGCGCGCCTTAGTTAGGCCCAGAAGCCTGTTATATAGACGAGTTCGAAAGGGCAGCCACGGCTGGGTTTATAAACCAGTGCGGCTGCCCTTCGCTCGGTGAGGTGGGACTAAAAGTAGCGCACTGCGGGTGGCAGCGCAGGGCCATTAGTACCGGTTGGTTGCTCCAACCGGTACTAATTTCTTGCCCTTTAGTACCGGTACTAAAGGCCCGCATTTCCCGCCGCTTGGGCTGGCTAAAATTGGACTTTAGTACCGGTTAGAGCCACCAACCGGTACTAAAGGCCCCTCCTATATATATGTCACTTCCGAAAAATAAAGTTATCGTCGCCACTTCGTTCCACTTTCTCGCGCGAGTCTCGATCTCCGATGACGACGCCGACGCCGCCGCGCCGCCATGCCGTCGACCTCGCCGCATGTCGTCGCCGTCCCCGGCGCCCTCGCCGCCCGTCGTCGTCGTCGTCGCCGCCCCCGCCGCGCCCGTCTCGTCGCCGTCCCCTGCCGCCGCCCGTCTCGTCGCCGTCCCCGGCCCCCGCCGCCCGTCGTCGCCGCCCCCGCCGCCCGTACGCGCCTGGCCCGCTCCATACACACACGCATACACACATACACACACACACATACACATACACACACAAGTTTGACATTTTTTTTACTTATTTTCTGTTTTCTAATGTTTAGATGAATTAGAACTATCTAGTTTATTTTTAGGATGTTAGAAATGTTAACGTTAGATGAATTAAAAATGTTAATGTTTGGTTGAACTAGTTGAATTAATATATAGATCGAACTAGTTTATTTTTAGTAAATGTTTAGTTGAACTAGTTGAATTAATATATAGAACTAGTTTATTTTTAGTAAATGCTTAGTTGAACTAATTGAATTAATATAACTAGTTTATTTTTAGTGAATGCTTAGTTGAATTAATAGAAATAGTTGAATTAATTGAATTAGTAAGTGTTTAATGTTTCGCCTAATATGAACATAGGAAATGTCGTCTGACGACGAAAAAAATTTCATTATGTGTGAATACTGTGAAGACCAGCGCGGACAGTGCGACAGAAATTTCCTTGTTGATGGTAGGTGACTCAGCATCAAGCTGGATGACACCTTCGAATTCGATACAGTAAGTCACAACGACAAGTCTGTTTTCGTAATTAAGCATGACTTATATATATGCTTCATTTTCCTGACTTATAATTTTTAATTTTCACTATTCTACTAGCGCATCCCCTGCCATGCAGGAATTTTTGTCTTGGAGGTAAAGAGAGTTTACCTGAAAACTGAGCATGATGGTTATACTTTCAACGTCAAAATATACAATGCACACACGTACACCTATTTTGAATGCAAAACTTGGCAAGCACTGTGCAAGGCTTATGCATTTGAGCCTGGTATGATTATCACCTTTGATATTCGTCCGGAAGATGATATTGAAGGTAATAGAGACATATGGGTCGATGTGCAGACGCCTCCAGTTCTACCATTATGTGAGTTCTTCTCAACTATATTTTTGTCTTTGATATAGCTTATTCAAAAATAATTGACAACTAATTTCTATTGACAGCTTATCTCCATTCAACCAAACATGTCCGACACTTGGTAGACAGGACCTACTACTGTCCCGGAGCTGAACTAAACTGCGAGGAGATAAGTCGTTATGTTTCATGGCTTGAGGATCTTCATACTGTCAAGACAAATTTCTTCCTGCACTTAGAAATATTAGTACTCAAAATGTGCGACCAATAGTGATGGTATTGAACTACGGTCACATCTATTTAGGAATGATGGTAAGATTTTTACTATTTGTCCTCAGTGCATCTTTTGCATTACATAATTTTTCTGCTAAACTATCATTGCTAAGTATATTAATTAAGTACTATACGATGTTCTTCAACAGGGACTCCCGATGACAGTTGTGCCTCAGGGGATCGAGACTAAAGGTCGCATGTCAATTGTTAGCTTACGGCCAAGATATCCTGCATTGCACATTAATGCATTCAGGATTTCTAGAAGCGATGAATGCTTAATAGTGAAAGATTGGAGGAAAATTGTTAACGATCACAGAGAAGTACTAGGGGGCAGCAATGAGAAGCGCAGCCCACGATTAGGAGACAGGTTCATCGGCATGCTCCAGTTTGATGAATCAGGAGAGTTATATATGTTCTATGCTATTTTGCCAGAGAGAGAGTAGCTAGCAGGAGTGATTTAGCTAGTTCATGCTGCTCTTAGTACTTGTCCTTTCATGTCCGTGTTCTTCGTTTTGAACTTAAGTGATTTGCTTTTGTGGTGTTATATATGAACGCTTATAATATCATGACAATCATGTTGAACTCGATGATATTTTTGCTTCTGGTACAAGTGAATGTTTCTTCTTTAAGCTAGTAGTGCTGGTGGTGATTAGATATATAGCTAGCGGTAATGCATGACTATGTTGATTAATATGATGATGATGATGAGTTATTATATCATTTAATGAAAGAAACCGCAGATTAGTTTCAGCTGGATGGATCCTACCTAAGTGATCAAGTATATGCCATATCCGTATATATTATAGTTGATCAAGTATAATTAATATGGATATGGCATATATACTTGATCACTTAGCTAGCTATCCAATGCATCCAGTCGAAACTAATCCGCGGTACTTTCACCTATTGATTTAACAACTCATTATAATGTAAAACAATCACTAAATTAAATTGAAAACACAAAATTAAAGAAAAAAATAAAAAAACACCCAAACATTTAGTACCGGTTGGTGTTACCAACCGGTACTAATGCCCTACACGCAAACGGGCCTGGCTCGTGCCACATGGTGGCACTTTAGCGCCGGTTCATGACTTACCGGTACTAAAGGGGGGGAGACCTTTAGTCCCCACTCTTTAGTGCCGGTTGGCGAACCGGCACTAAAGGCCTTCACGAACTGGCACTAAAGGTCGGTTCTGCACTAGTGTATACTCACGTTTATATTCGATTGCTAAAGCGATGCATTGTCTGGAGTTCAAAATACTAACTATGTGGATCAATTGTGTCGAATAATAACATAGACATGCTCAAATTCGATAGAATCTAGATGTCTGATGGATCAATGACCGCTCCTTACGCGAATCGCAAATATCATGATCCCATCCTAATATTTGGATACAATTTATATCTTTAATCAATGTGTAGAGCACTCTTTTATGTGTAGTTTCACTCCCCATCGGTGGTCTCTCACACATGCTCACACACTCTCTCCCGAGGTGTCTTTCTCACACACATGCTCTAGATATAACCCTCCCTCCCTCTCGTAACCATTTACAACTGTTTTCACTAACCTTTATCACAAGCACTCTTCCTCTCGTAAACATACACACGCACAATCCTCATCGACCCTTTCTATATACATGGACCTGCTACGTGTCTCATGTACGCACATTATCTCTACGCGTGTCTCTCACGCATTATCTCACACCTCTCTTCCTAATCGACGAGTATGATTCTAGCAGAGCATTCTGTAGGATGCCCCTTAAAGTTAGGTTGGATGAATAGTAATATCAGAGATAAAGGGGTTACCTTGGTCCGAGAACCTAGGGTTACAAATCCTAGCCCGCTTTGTCAGTGGACACAGAGTCCTTCACAATTCTGCTATCTTTGTCTTGTACGACTAGTCATCCATGGGTCTTCCTAAATGTGTCATGGGCCGACCAATGTGGCGCAGGACAGAACCGAACGAAGGGCCTCACCTCGACCCACCGGACCTCACGCGGTGACACACCCTCTGCCCCCACGTCTCATTATCTTCTCACACCCACACATACCAACACAAACACCACACACAGAGAAAATTTCTCCTGGTGCCTCTATTCCCTCCCCCCTTGCATATACACACTCAAGGGAATGGAATCTCTTGTCGTGACGTCATATTCATCTCTCTCTCTCTAGACCATTCTCATTTCTCGTGCTATCTCTCTCCCCCCTCCCCCCGTCGGCCCCTCTATCCATGCCTCTCTCGAATACGTAATACACACACATACCTCCCTAGGCCCCGCCAAATGCATCAACTACACATTCACACATGTTACATCACGTACCCCATTGATCTAAAAAGCCATCTCTTCACGTTTATTTCGCATACAACATTCCTTTTGAATAAAGTGTGGCCAAAAAATTATTTTATAGTTTCTACATATATACAACATTACAAAGTTATATGGAGGAGTACGAACGCTAATTTGCATTGCATTGTGCCCGCAATGATATTTATTCTGCACTGTGAATTTGTATATTTTTATACTATATACAAAGTTAGTCATAATAAATAGAAACGAAGAGCATCTCTCTCCATTGCATA
>NC_041393.1:258415091-258423584 GCF_002162155.2 Triticum dicoccoides
GTCCTCTAAAAGTAAGCCCCCAGAAAATTCACGCGTGTTTCATCTTTCTCTCGCGATATATGGAATGACGATCATTGAATTTGAAGCGAAAGCACGATACATACATTGGACTTCATAATCCACTCATTACGGTCACTGTTTACGTTTACTGGTTATTATACAGTCATGGGCTCACCGTACAACTTTGTATTTGCTCATGACATGACTAGTTGACCAGTTAAACGCTCCACATGGCACCTCTAGTGTTGCATCACATTATATCACTAACATCGTGCCCACCTGTCGACTTGTATCTACTCTACATCTACACTATTATAAAATACATAAAATACACTCTTATAAAAAACAGAGTTGGTGATGATGGTGTTCCTGCCATCCTGCAATATAGGCCGTCTGATTTATATCTGACGGATAGGAAAGAAACTATGGCAATTTTGCAAAAAGGTACCCACACACCTCTCCACATTTGCAAATAAGGCCTTCCCTCGTTCATCCTTTTCTCTCACAAGATAAACAAGTCATACAAATGCATCTTGATGTTACATGCAACGCACGGGCATCTTGCTAGTAAGAATGAAAACAAACGACAAAAAAATATTTTGACGGTGGTTCGAAGTCATGACCGCGAGCACATCAGACAAGGTGGCCTTGTATTGGTATGCTGAGCCGTCTGTTTTAACACACAGGAGCTGGTGTGGTGATTATACACACACGCACGCATGCACATGAACTCCATCCACGCAACACTCACACAAACACATGCACCTACGCACGCACGCAACACTCACACGTACACACGCGGCCACACACGCATGCAACACTCACACGCACACATGCACGCATGCATGCACACACCAGTACACCACACGACCAACACACACTCTCACGCTCAAGTGCTCAACCTACACGTGCATGCACGCACATCAGGCCCTGACAGACACATACACAACCAGGTGATTCCCGCGCACGGGTTGGAGCCTTGTCACGCCTGTGTAAATTTGTGTTTATCTGACCTTTTCCCTATGCGGACTGGCAGGTGGGACCCACACGGAACGTGGTCAATTTAACTAGTCAACATGGCGCCACGCAGACTATTTGGCCGGTCAACAGAGTGCAATCCGATGCTGAACTGTGAGCAAGTGAATGGATAATCACCGCAAAATGTATATAGTGACCATAATCAGCTTATTCTGAAGTTCGGTGACCGTATTATGCTTTTCTCTCTGTAGGCCCTCAAAAACTACATCTCTACACGTTCTCGCATGTTACATCTAAAAACTATGCAATACAGTACTACTACTACACTCTAACACAATAAATCATATATCGCTTATCGTTATCGTCTCGGGCAGCTAGGGATTAGAGATTAATCGAAAATCGGCTAATTAATCGATTTTATCGGTCGACTATTAATCAGATATTTTATTGCAAATCTCATGTTCCAACACTAAATACGCCATATTCAACAGTAAAACAATATTTGACAAAAGTGTTACCTTGATTTCTAGCCTTTGAATCCTCGTAAAATGACAAACAAAATAGAGCAATAGTACATATTCCGTAACAAGGTCCACAAAACATAAATAAATATTGTTTTTGCCAACATAGTGCGATGAATAGGTCTAATTAATCGGTAGATTCCTGATAAATCGCTTGTCGGAATGATAAATCGGTCCAAAAGATAAACTGCAAAGATAATGCATAATCTTATCGGTCACCCCCCGATTAGCGATAAATCGGAAGATTAATTGATGAATCGGAAGATTTCTTGAGCAGTGGTTTTACTAGATATCATATTGTTACTTATAATTATTCAGTTTGCATACATTAACATTGCCTTTGAAATGTATGGCCAGTATCATCTACCGCGCAGGAAAAATCCCGCCCTTTCCTGTTTAATCGGGTTTGTATCGATGGATTGTGCAAAACAACAAAACTATAGTACTATACAGTACAAGTGACAGTTCACTGGGCCGTCGTGTCATCTACTCCTCCGTTGTAAGACTGGAGCGCTCGCTTTCATAAATCTTCTAGTCCCTTTCACCGACATGTGGGACATCAAGCTACCGGGTCCATGTGCCATACTGGAATACAGTGCAGAGCAGCCGGGGTGAAGCACCCCAGTCATGGCGCCGGCGTAGTAATGAGCAATGAGGCGTCAAATCACAAAGTTGCTCCTTTCCCGCAGTTAAGTTGGAGGGACAAAGTAATAATGCTAAAAAAAGAAGTTGGAGGGACGAAGCAACCATCATTTCACTCGTTGCTGAATCTGCTTCTCCCTCATCTTCTTCAACTTAACCACGTGTTGCTTCTGCTGTTGTCCTGCCTCATGTGGGACGCATATCAGCTTGGTAAAGCACTGACACGTGGGACCGCATGTTAGCAAAACGCTAGGACAACGTCCTCTGAAAATAAGAAACCTCCCCCGCCATCAGCGTGGCAAAATCACCTCCTTTTTACTAATCTTTGATTCTATAATTTTTTAGATCAATATAATTGAGATTTGTATAGATAGCACACAGGAGCAAAACCAAGTGGTACGGTTAAGGGCATCCACAATGTGTAGCCAAATGTGAAAATAGCTTTTGGCATCATGGGAACCATTTTGGACGGTGTTGCCAAAACCAAAAAGATGGAACCGAAGCTCCCTGATTGATTGATTGAAGGAATAGAAAAATGCAACGTCTCTCCTCTTTCTCCCATGCTTGGACGCATGTAGTACAGTATAGAGCACAGAGTCTACTCCCCTGTCCCTTCTATCACAAATCACAAAGCAGTGAGGTGTCAAATCGCAAAGCACAGACGAAACAACCATCATTTCACTCTTCACTGACTCCGCTTCTCCATCGTCTTCTTCGAGAAACCATCTCACCGCACTAGTACTCCTAGTAGTAGTAGTAGTAGTAAAGGACTTCCTGGATGCAAATAAGGCGGTTGTCTCGGCTTGCAGGAGGCACTTGCGAGCGACTTACCATGGTCTCCCTCAATGGTGTTCTCCGTCGAACGCACTTCGCCAAACCACAAAAAAAGTCGTCGACGTCACCGCAATGGGCAAGGAATTCAAATATAGTTACTACCTCCATTTGTTGTACACAAGGCCAGTATATCAAAATTACAATTTGCAAAGGGCCACTAACACTAATCAAGGCAAAAATGATGGGGTTAGCAACCAAGGACATTAATATCCCCTACATGCATGCGGAAATGAGAAGGTTCGTTTGCATGGCGCTGCATTAATCAAGCGATGAGGAGTGAGATGGTTAGCTCTTTGGTCTTTCAAGAAAAAAATACACATTAATTGACACGTGAAACAAGGATTTGTATCGATTAAATCCCGCGAAGGAAAACCCCGCCTTTCTTTTTTAACACTAGTACTCCTAGTACGTACGTACTTATCCTTTTTGGGTCTGGGCCTTGCATTGCCAAACTTCGCCACACATTTTTGCCAAGCTTGCCTAAAGTTTTCAAAATGAGAAGGAGGTACACTTGCGCACGGCTGTCGCGGTCGCACCGCACCCTCACACGGTCGCTCCTGCACGTCGCGGTCACACCGCACCCTCACACGGTCGCTCCTGCACTTCGCGGTTGCACCGCACCCTCACACAGTCGCTCCTGCACGCCGCAAACCCAACCAAGGGAACGCACCCTCACTGACACATGCTTTCGCATGTGAACAAACCAAACTCAGCCATCCTATCGCTGACACATAATTTTCGTTCATAGAGTATGTTTATCGAACCGCATGTTGGGGAGTATCCGTACGGCCCGTGCGGTGGTCTGTTGGGGAAGAAGAAGAGGTGAGGAAGAAGGAAAGAAGGGTTAGGAGACGTAGGATATTCATCCAACCGCCTGAAATGGTAGACTGACCCAAGTCACGCGACTAGCATAACAAATAGTATGTTGATACATAGCAAAAGATCCATAAAAACAAAAACATAAAGAAAAACTATCACTGCTCGCGGAAAGAGACGGCCTCGTCGTCTTTGGCTGCCGGCACGAACCAACCGTCACTGCCGACGTGTGTCTCCGCACCGTGGTTGTCCTCGGCCTCCAGCTACTCGTTCAAGCGAAGCGTGCGGGCGCTCTGCACGGACGAGAGCACAGCCCGGTTCAAGTCGAGGACGTTCGGTTCCGCCTGCAGGAGGGCCTCGATGGCAGCGACATCAAAGTGCTCCGCGTCGAGTCGAGCCTCCACCGCCCAGTTCAAGTTCAGGACTTACGGTTCCGCCTGCAGGAGGGCATTGATGAGAGCGGCATCCGCGCGCTCTGCGTCGAGTCGAGCCTCTGCCGCCCGGTTCAAGTCCAGGACTTCCGGTTCTGCCTGCAGGAGGGCGTCGATGAGAGCGGCATCCGCGCGCTCTGCATCGAGTCGAGCCTCTGCCGCCCGGTTCATGTCCAGGACGTCCGTTTCCGCCTGTAGGAGGGCCTCGATGGCAGAGGCATCCGCGCGCTCCCCCTCAAGTTGAGCCTCCGTCGCCCGGTTCACATCCACGACATCCGGTTCCGCCTGCAGGAGAGCCTCGATGGCAGCGGCATGCGCGCGCTCCGTGTCGAGTTGAGCCTCTGCCTCCCGGTCCTCCTTTAGTATCGCCATGTTGAACCGCTGGTCCGCCTGCACCGTGGGGGACTCGGACGCTGGCACGAAGTCGACGTCCATCGTCTCATACCCATCGGGGGCCTTCTGCGCCGCGACCTCCGCAGGGACATTGGATCGGCTTCCTCCTCCTCGTAGCTTGGCTCAAGAGAACTCGGGGATTGGTCCGTCGCAAAGCGAGCTTGGGAATGGAGGTATGTGGCACCGACCGCCGCCTCGATTTCTGCGCGGCGTTCCGGCGTCAGCATCTTGTAGTAAGTGATCTTGCGGCGCACCATGGCTTTCCGACGAACTAGGGGACGCTTCATGTGGGCTAGGGGATCGAAAGGTGGGGGAATGGGCTAGAGATTTGGTGTGGTTTTAGGGCAGTGGCTGGCGTAGGCCGAGCAGCGAAGGTTCTGGTATGAATAGTGGTTCCGGTGACGACCGGTCAATCGGTTTTGACTGTACATCGCTCTTGTCGCGTTCGTGTTGCAGCCCGGCACCCTGGACCCTCCACGTCTCTCACCAAATGGAACGCGCTTCGTCTTACGTTTTCGCTCGCTTGTGGGACCGCAGTTGAGAGCAAACCGACGTCCCTCCCCCTCCCCCGCCTGCGTCATTTATTATACCACCACTCCCTCCGTTTTATGTTGAGTAAATAAAAATAGAGGGAGTATACTACGAATGAGGGTCCCCTGACGTGGCCGAACCCATTGAGTAACTGACATGCGGGGCCTAGCAAGCATGGGGTCCGCCAGTAAGTGACCGAAAGGGAGGGTAAGGTAGGGATACCTAAGTCAGAGGATCCACTTCCACTATACTACTTTGACCAAATGTTAGAGTAATAATATATGACATGCAACTTACACAAATTTTAGAGTAATAATATATGACATGCAACTTACACAAAGCATACAGGGTCTAATGCGTTTTTCGAGGCTAACTTTGACCAAATGTTAGAGTAATAATATATGACATGCAACTTACACAAAGCATATGGTCAATTTCGTATGTGAAAGGAATTTCCAATAATATGATTTTCACATTATACATCTCATGTACTCCCTCCGTCTAGGTGTGTAAGTCATCTTACGAAAACCAAATAATCCCAAAACACGTAGGCGTGGTGCATTAACTTCTACCTTGTTTCTTGTTTCTTGACATATGAACCAATAAGAGATGATGGTGTGCATGCTTTTAATGGCCTGAGACTATCAAACATGACATGCAGTGGTTAGTTCATTGCATGCAATATTAATTAGCAAATAAACATTAATGTCTCTCGTTTTCCCCTCCTCCTTGGTCACGGTGCACAGCCTAAGATGACTTACTCACATATGTGAAAGGAGTACTATTAATCTTGTCAATAGTCAAATTGGAAACCATCTCGAGTACAAATCTAGGAGTACATACGAATCTAACAATATTGATTGGGCGTTGTTGGATGTTGATACCTTTTTTATCATAGTAGAGATACTTTGACTACACATAAAACTTATAAGTAAAGTAGAAAGTGTAGGAGGGAGTATATTGTACGTTCAAAAACGAAATGAACATTGAATACCCTTTATATATGATTTGCGGATGCTATGATCACCGGTTCAAATTTTTGAATCCACCTTAGGTATCACGTGCCCCCACTCGTTCCCTCTCGATTTCATCTCGGGGTCCGGAGATCTATTGAAAGAGGACTAGGGTGGGTACATGCAAATGATACTCGGCGGAATGTTCAAATGAGGCATGCGGATGGACTCGACTGGAGGGCGACATGATCGATGGAGAAGAGGGTTGGAGAGGAATGAGAAATAAGCAAATGCCACATGATTACACTTGAACGGCTCAAATAAACAATAAGTTGTCTCGCTTGGCCTACATAGTGAAAGGCCTAATGCGCAACGCGGAGCACCGACGCTCGAATATGGCCGGGAAAACAGGGAAACCGACATGTGGGGCACACCCGTCGGGACGACGTAGCATAGACTAGTCCAATGGAGGAGTTGGCCCACGACCTCGTCGCCACCTACAACCGTTCATGTGGGTCGTTGGGGCCAACAACGGGGCGCAGCTCCAGCACCGCCTCTGGACACGGCGACCGCGGTGATCGACACGCTCATATCGTTAATAGACACGGTCGGTTTCAGTGTGCCGAGGGTGGCGTTAGTGTTGTGGCACGACCAATGGTATGTTTGGTTTGTGCCCAAGGTTGCCCCATCAAAGCATTGGGTAGCCAAAATTTTGGTTGAGGTATTGGTCGCTCATG
The DNA here is from genome assembly GCF_002162155.2 of Triticum dicoccoides. NCBI lineage: Eukaryota > Viridiplantae > Streptophyta > Magnoliopsida > Poales > Poaceae > Triticum > Triticum dicoccoides. The sequence continues at coordinate 258,421,928 of NC_041393.1, forward strand.
ATTTGGCCGACATTGGCAAGAAAACGAACTAGAGTTGGCTAGAGTTCATTGGCATGCCAAAGAAATGGCAACCATCCAAACAAAGACCAATCTTTGGGTCATGACCAAAATTTTGGTAAGGTGCACTTTGGCCACAATCCAAACACACCCCAACACCCGGCTCGTCGAGGATGCACGGGGCGCCGCGACACATCCACGGAGTGGTGTAGCGCGGCCAACTGCATCCTCTGGACCTGAGACCATGCCGGGTCATCTTGCTTTTTCAATGACATGCGGGGATCGCATTTGAGCAAAGGGCATCTTCAACGTTGCCACGACCGCAGCTGACTACCCTGGACACCAAAGCCCTCGTCCCTCGCACCATCGCGCGGTGCATTCCCAGCCGGCGCCAGCTGCCCGCATTCATGTCGTCCGTTCGTATGTCGTTGTTAAGTGGCTCGGTGCCCGAGGAACCAACTCCGGCGGCTTAATGACGCACCCGGACGCTTGGCCTCACCGGAATGCTCTACTTAAAGTGGAAACGCCCAGCTAACCTCCACACCATAGCGCATCGTCCTCCTACCTGGCACCACATCCGCCATGACCGCAAGTGCGAATGCTCTGCGCGAGAGCTTGTCTTCGGGGATGAAGCTCGAGGTCGCCGCCCTCGCTCAAGTCGCCTCTCGCGACGCAATAGCAGCGTAGCCGGACGCGGACGCGGCCGCACAAGCGGTGGCCACGCTGGCGGCCGACGATGGGAGCATCGTCAGCCACGCGTCCTACTTGCCACCGTCCAACGTCCGGCACCGCCGAGGTCGGGGACTCCTCCGAGTATGAGTAGGGCATGGGAGGCGGCAGGGCATGGTGTGCCAACTGGTCGGTCCGTATCCCGTGTTCTACTCTTCCTCGTCGGAGACCGCACCTTCACTTCACGGGTCTTGAACATCGCCCCTGTACATAGAGATCACAGATGGAGGACGTCGGTCGCCACCATAGAATATGTTTAGGGTCGGGTTTCTTTTATTTTTCTGTCCTATAAAAGTTTGAAATGTAATGAAAATCTGCCGTGTTTGCATTAATCTCGGCCGGTGTATATGAACTTTCACAATAATATACATATTGTAGGAGTACTAGCAAGATGCCCATGCGTTGCACGGAAGATCAAGATCTTGTGGGAGAAAAGGATGAACGAGGGAAAGCCTTATCTGCAAATGTGGAGAGGTGTGCGGGTAAATTGTCAGAGTTTCCTTCCTATCCGTTAGATATAGATCGGACGGCCTATATTGCAAGATGACAGGCACACAATCATCACCAACTCTACTTTTTATTGAACCGAGACAAATCTAAAAAACCCAACTAAGCCAACCTCCCAGCATATCACGCGGGAAAAGACCCGGCCGCGCCGTTTTAGTCGGGATTACCAGATTACTAGTAGTAGTATCGATGGATCGCGCGAAGCAACATTTTTTTAAGGGGGTGAAGCACCTAGTTTTAAAGGTAAAAAGGTGGTACACTCATAGCACTCCTGTCGTGGTCGCATTGCACCCCACACACGTTCGGTCCTGCACACGGCTCACGCAAATGGAACGCGCTTCGGCTTGCCTCTTCACTGACATGTGGGACTGCACTTGGAGAAACCGACCATGCACCAAACTCCCCCCGCCCACCGCGCGAAAAT
>NC_041393.1:258424076-258434021 GCF_002162155.2 Triticum dicoccoides
GTCCCCCCTCCACTCCATTTGCTCCGCCAAAGCCGCCCTCCCCGCCGCGCCCATACGTCGGCGCCGCGGCTCGTCGAGGGGACGCACGGCGATCCTCTCGCTCCCACGGTACACTCTCGTAGACTGCCGTCCTCTAGCCGTGCCGCCACCTCTAGCTATGTTCTTGTGGAGGCGCACGGCGGTCAGCGCCGCCACCGCTGGCGACGTTCGTGTGGAGACGCACGGCAGTCAGCTTTTCCCACGGTACGCGCATTCTAGACTGAGGCCCCGTTCATGTTGGTGTAGCGCTGAATGTTAGCTGATAGACATTGTTAATCTCACTATTTGCCAAAGTAGTTTACTGTCAATATGCTCTGCTTAAGAAGCTTCCTTGCCCTGTTCTGCACTCAATCTGCTTAGCTGAGATGGCATGCCAAGGCCGATTAGTTGCTAAAATATCCTGCCATACATTTATTGTGACATAGATTACCATGGTCTAGTAGCCAATCTGTTAGGTGAAATAGCTCTACACCATTTTATACTCGATCTTTGTTGCTGCGATGGCCTTTGATAGTTTGATGGCTGTGTGCTCGGCCTCATTGACTGCTGAAACAACCTGCCATAATTTAGCACTCCAATCTGTTTGCTGAATTAGCTTTACATATGTTTCGTTACTTAGATCTGCTCGTCCAAATATCTTGCCATAGCTTTAGACATTGACCTAGGTATTTTTTCTGGACATCATAAAAAAGCAAATATATTTTTCCTGTAATATCTAGTAGAAGAACTAATTTGTATGTCTAACAGATGGACAGGACTTGGATAACTTCTGCTCGAAGATTCTTCACTGCATATGTCGAGGGGGTTGAAAACTTCATGAACTTTATCAGAGCTGAGTACGGTGGTCCAAAATCAGATGTGCTCTGCCCATGTAGCAGTTGTGTGAATTCAGTTACAAGACCCCAGTCAACTGTGCAAAATCATCTACACTTGTATGGGATGTCGGTCACATATACTAGGTGGGTTCATCATGGTGAAGCTGTGAATGTCAATGTTATTGACTACGTGGAAGCAGCAGATCACCATCTTGATCTGCCTGATGCTCAAGTGGAAGAGGAGTAGGAGGTGGTGGTGGCGGAGCCAGTGAGTTTGACCAACATTGAAACAATGCTACAAAATGCTCGTGCATTCCATGAACTTTCACCTGCAGAAGAAAAAAGGTGGGCCTGCATGTTGGAGCAATGCAACGTTGTTGTCACCCCAGGAAATAAGCTGTCGGTATTCTCAGCTATGGTCACCTTTCTTCAGGTGAAGACATCTGAGCGGATGACCAACAAATCATTCGATGCGATGTTGGCTGCTTTCCGCAAATCTTTCCCAGATGCGTCTGAGCTGCCACACACCTACAGTAAAATGAAGAATTTCCTTCGTGCAGTTGGAATTGGATATGATATGATCCATGTTTGTAAGAATAATTGTGTTCTATTCCGGAAGGATTATGCCAACTTAAGTGAATGCCCGAAATGCAAATCATCAAGATGGAAAGATGGCGATGTTGTGAAGAGGGTTCCTCATAATGTTCTGAGACATTTTCCAATTACACCAAGATTGCAGAGGTTGTTTCATGGTGCTGAAACAAGAGAGGATGTATTGTGGCATTCTAGGAACCAGGAGTACAGAGATCAGAATGTAATGAGCCATCCATCTCATGGTAGTGAGTGGAAAAGCTTCAATGATAAACACAAAGAGTTTGCTGCTGACCCGAGAAACATTAGACTTTGCTTAGCTTCAGATGGATTTAACCCATTTGGCCACCAGAGCGCCACATATAGCATGTGGCCAGTTCTTGTTATCCTCTACAACATGCCTCCAAATGTCTGCACCAAAGAATCAAACTACATGATGGCCTTGCTCATCCCAGGTCCAAAAAGTCCTGGAAAGGATTTTGATTTGTTCATGGAGCCTCTTGTGGAGGAACTTCAACAGCTACGTATATAGCAGCCCACCAGCAGATTTCTTTCTGCGTGCTGTTGTAATTTGGTGCATCCATGATTATCCGGCTTTGGCCACTATGTCAGGGCAAACGACACATGGTTACAATGCATGTGTTCGCTGTGACAGGAATCCGCTGTCATACGCAATACTTAGCAAGATCTGTTACATTGGACATCGCCGTTTCCTTGCCAAGGACAAGACGGATCCTAGAAAATACCAAAGACATGTGTTCAATGCAAAGCTTGAAAACCGTGATGCGCCAAAGAGGATCACCGCCGATGAGTTGCAAGTGGAATTAGAGAAGGTCAGGCATATTACACCAGGAAACCATCCTGTTAATGGTAGCGGGAAAAGGAAGCATGGCACGGTAGAAGAGAGATTATTGTTTACCCGCAGGTCCACTTTGTGGGACTTGGAGTATTGGAAAGATTTGGATCTGCGGCATAATCTTGATGTGATGCACATCGAGAAAAATATATGTGACAGCATTATCGGCACACTTCTTAACATTGAAGGCAAAACGAAAGATACGTTAAAATCTGGGATTGATTTGACACACCTGGGTATCAGAAAGGATTTGCAGGTGCAAGATGAAGGTAAACCACGGGATATGACACCAGCTGTGTACGTCTTGGACAAGGTAAAAAGAAAAGAATTCTGCGAGGTCCTGTCACGTGTGAGATTCCCACATGGATTTGCTTCCAACCTAAAAGGAGAGTCAGTGCAGATGGAAACAAGGTACAAGGGTTGAAAACTCATGACTGCCACGTCCTACTTCAAAGGGTTTTACCTGTCATCGTTAGAGGATTGGGCCACCCTGAGTTATACAGAGCAGTTGCAGAGTTGGGACAATTCTTCAAGGAACTCTGCAGTAGAAATATCAGGATAGATGCTTTGGAGCATCTTAGAGACAAGATACCAACTATCCTATGTGACCTTGAGAAGATATATCCTCCAGCCTTCTTTGATGTGATGGTGCATTTGGTTGTTCATCTACCTGATGAGGCACTACTTAGAGGTCCAGTACAGTATGGCTGGATGTACCCTATTGAAAGGCGGCTAGGCACTTTCAAGGGCTATGTTAGGAATAGAGCTAGACCCGAGGGTTCCATTGCAGAGGCCTACATTGCTACAGAAGCGTTGACATTCTGCTCAATATACATTGAAATAGCTAATCAGCTTAGCAAAGAGGTGGGTGAAGATAATCCCGGGCTCAATGTTTTCGATTATTCTGTTCGAGTTACAGGGAAGAGTCGGCAAGAGGACAAACCTAAAGATTTGGACAAAATCGTTTGGTATGTGTTGAATAACTGTCCTGAGATACTACCTTATATCAAGTAAGTGCAGTACTTCAGCTTATACATCGTAATCTACTAAACTTGCAGCACATTCTTATATATTTAGATGTTTGACGCGGTCACTATGTTGTGCAGCATCTACAAAGAGGAGTTACTACCGCAAAATCTAAGAAACATTGGAAAACTGGTTATGGTAGGATTTGCGAAATGGTTCAAGAACCATGTAAGCTTTTGAAGTGCACTGTCAGTTTTTTTAATATATTGAGTACATAAGATGATCAGCTTGTCTATTTTCTAACCATAGGTTAAGAAGATGCGGGAGGATGGGCGGGTAGTTAATGATGCCCTTTACTCACTAGCAATGGGTCCTGATACTCGGGTAAGACATTATGAATCTTGCATTGTTGGAGATGTGCGCTACAACACCCTTGCACGAGACAAAGGCAGGAAGACACAAAACAGTGCCATCATGAGCACGGATACGTATGACAAAGAGAAAACTGAAATGTATGCTAATATAACAGACATTGTTCAGTTCCAGTATATCTCCAGTTTCGAGGATCATCGATGTGTGGTTCTGTTGTGCTGTCGTTGGTATAACCTGTTTTCTAGGATCGCAAAAGCCAGAGCTGATGATTATTTCAAATCCACCAATGTCAAGGCGGCGTACCAGACCAACGAGCCTTTTATTTTGGCAAATCAAGCAACACAGATATTTTTCTTGGAAGGCACATTTGCACGTAGCGATGACTGGAGAGTATTGCACAGGTTTGAGCAGAGGAATTCGTTTAATGAAGTTGCACAACAAGATGATGCTTACACTGCTCCTGATGTACAAGATAACACAGATGTTCCTAATATCTTTGAGAACCATCACGTCAATGACGCCAGCGAAAAGATTGCCTGTCGTGCTGTGGACATACAAGAGTTGATCAAGAAGAAGCGAACATTCGAGGACGTTGAGGACGAAGAAGAAGATGACACCATGGGGGATTACGATTCAGACTGATACACATGGCGAAGATGTTGATGCTGCTGCTGTGGATGATGATTACATTGCTTTTGTCGTATTTGCCTGTCAGAAGACGTTTTTTTATCTACTATGTGAAATTGTGTTTGCTATGACAACTAAAACCTGATGAACATGTTGTTTAGTATTTTGCTATGAGAACATCACTTGTTATGTATGCTAATTGTGTTTGGTGATTGTATGACAACTAAAACATGATGACATTGTTGTTTAGTTGTACTCATATTTGGCTATGAAACTTGAATTTGATGACATAGTTTGCTGTTGGACTGCAATTTGCTCGACGTCTTCGAATGAGAACAAAGCTGACCCGACAGCGCCTCTGCTATCTATTTATTTATATGAGCAAAAGAGGATACCCCCTGATTTCCGTTAATAGAAATCATTAGATGTTCACAACACTATGCCCAGCCTGCTACACAGGTTTCATTCATTTCTAGTTTTAGCAAAGTGCTCATGTCGTAGCCACTGAATACATCACGAGTGCTACATACATTGCAAATAAAGAGACAATCATCCTACAGAGCACATCGATTTTGCCCATTATCTTCACAAGCTCTTTCATCTCCTCATTGTTGTCAAGGTCGTTCAGCAGCTGTTGCTTGGCCATGATCAGAGGAACTGCATCTTTAACCTTCTGCTCTGCATCTTCCTCTTCTGCCGTTCCTTCAGTTAAGTGTCCAACACCCCAACCTGCTGGTAATGGGATTCCTCGGCTAACCAAATAATCAGCGTAGTTGCATTCCCCCACATCAGCAACTTCCCAGAAATACAAATCACACGAATCTTCCCTTTTCTGCATGAACCAAATTGGAAGATCATCAACCAAACTATTAAAAAAATCAGCAACTGAAAGCAGCAGAACAACACTTAAACATATTATTATCCCATGATTTGGGCATTTGTAGAAGACTCGGCCAGGGTTGTGGATTGTGGTTGAGACGCGATGGATGACTCTGTGTGATTTGCAGCAGTGGCACCACACCAACGGCAGCGGGTTGCGATGAGCAATCGGCTGCGGTGGGCGTGTCGACGGGGGTGTGATGAGACCCACAGGCGATGGTACGGGTGGCGACTTGGCACATATCTAGTTGTTGCCTGCTGAAGAGCAGGTGGACAAGCAGCCAGCGGACATGGTTGCTGCGGCCAGAGCTTCTGATGCTAGGCAGAGTAAGTAGAGAAGAGGAGAAGCGAATGTTGGATATGTCAGTTTCATTACTTGCTGAGTAGCATAGCACCATATATAGTCATAGTCTAGGTTTGGATTCGAACCAGCTACAGGAGCACGTCTTTATTTTTTCTAAAACTCGGCAACGTCTCTTTACTGGTACACTAGCTTGTTCTGTATGCCTTCCCAAGTCTTTGATTTTCTTTCCCTTTTTTGCAAGGAAGGAAGGAGGACAAAATTGAGAGTTCCTCGGACTTGAACCCAAGAACTCTCAGTTGAAAACCAAGGGTGCTAGTCACTTATGTGGCGAAAGTTCCCTGTCAGGAGCACGGCAGACGAACGCATTTTCCTTGCAGTTTTCTTCCTATATATAATAAAATATGCTACTTGGTGTCCGCTTAGTCAAAAAACGATTGTGCCAACCTTGACCATTCGATTGACATTCAACGTCTGTCGCGTTTCTTCAGTCTCTCCTTCCTCGAGCCGCAAAAGCCAAACCAGCGCCGGCGGGACCGCCTGCTCCCGCCTCCCATGACTGGCTATGATCTTCCCCGGCTCCTGTTCGTTCCTGTCCGAGGCCTCACCATCGTCCTCCGCCTTGGTTCGTTCGCCGCGGCGCCGCCCTCTGGTGTTGTCAACATGGTCAATGACCGAGAGGAATAAGGAGATGACTGTACATGGTGACGATGATAGTAGGGACCCAGCAGCGCGCGCAGTAATTTTATTTTTTTGGGACGGAGAAGGGTATCAACTGGGTTGTGCGGGACCTGTGGCCCGTCTAGCCCAGGATTTTATTTCCTATGTTTAGCACATGACCAGCCATGTTTGTTTTTTTTCATTTCTGAAAAATGGCTAGCCATCTATTTTGTTTTTTGCAGAATAACCAACATAGGCCTACTTGCTTTTCTACGCCCTGCTGGGCCAGAAATCTTTCAAGACGAGGAGGGATGCATTTTGCCCAGAAAATGGGCTATAAGTACTAAGAAATGGGCTATAAGTAATAAGAAATGGGCTATAAGTAATAAGAAATGGGTTATAAGTAATAATAAATGGGCTGTAAAATGAAAAAAATACAGCAAACAGGCAATTAGTTCCGAAATACTATTTTCTTTCGAATTTTGATATTTTAAATTTCATTGCTTTTGTGCGGGTAAAATTTCATTAGATTTAAATTAAGGTATATTTAGATTTAAAATTAATTTGAATCTGGCTAGAAATTTCGGGCTGTATGCTGTTTGGGACAGATTTGGAGGCTGACTTGTGGGTCTACTAGGTTGACGTGTACTTTCGCTTTGTCAACATAGTCCACAAATGATTCTAGCAGCAGTGACCATTGGATGTTAATCCAACGGCTGTGCTGCTTCATCAATATCTGATCTTCTTGCTCCAGCCGCCCAAACCAGCTCCGGTGGGATTGTCTGCTCCTGCCTCCCGTGGCCGGCTGTGCTGTCGCACAGGCCGCACCGCCCCACCCTACTTCATTGTTGGCCAGGCCATTCCTCTACTCACCCACACCTCCTGTTATTTTCCGGCGAGGGCAGCCGGACCAGTAAACCCTCGTACTCCCCATCGCGTGGGCAACCATTGCCGAGTCTTCCCCAGCTCCGTGTCGTTACCTTTCTAGGCCTCACCGTCGTCCACCGCCATGGGGCTCTCGGCGCGGCCTGGTCAACCTGGTCAACAAACAACATCCATCGGCCGTGGACTGTATGCGCAAAATAATGATTCCTCCACCTGACAGCTGGGACCCACCGGCAGGGCCTCTGTATTACGCATAAAAAACGTTCCCCCCACTGACATGTCGGACCCACCAGCTATATCTTCGCATGCAAGGAAGTGCCTCCTTATTACGCACAAAAAAATGAATACCGACCCTGCTAGATGGGACCCACCATAGTGGGAGGATGACTTGTTGGCCAACTAAGTTGACGGGGACGGATGGCTTTGTCAACTTAGTCAATATGAACGATTCTAGCTCCAGTGACCGTACGATGTCCATCCAACGGCCATAGTGCTTCTTCAACCTCTGGTCTTCTTGCTCCAGCCGCCCAAAGCGCTCCGGTCGTGCCGCGTGCTCCTGCCTCTCATGGCCGGCTGTGATGTCGCGGAGGCCTCACCGCCCCCTACTACCCCCACCGCTGGCCCAGGGTATCCCTCTACTCACCCACACCCCCTGTTATTCTGTGGCGACGGCAGCATCACGATGCAGCCGAACCAGTGAACCCTCGTACTCCTCTCCACGCGGGCTACCACTGCTGCGTCTTCCCCGGCTCCGCTTTGTCCCCTTCCTAGGCCTTGCCATCGTCCAGACCACCGCCCTGGTGCTCTCGACACGGCGTGGTCAACGTGGTCAACGACCGACTTCCATCGGAAGAGTACTGTACATGGAGAGGCTGACAGTTGGGTCCAGGCGGCCGCAAGGAAGTGCCTCCTTATTACGCGCAAAATAATTATTCCTCCACCTGACAACAGGGACCCACTAGACGGGCCACGTTATTGCACGAAAAAAACGTTTCCCCCCTGACTACTAGGACCCACCGGACAGGCCAGCGTATTTTGCAAAAAAAATGTTCCCCGCGCTGTCAGCTCAGACCCATCGGAAGTGCCTCCTTATTACGCACAAAAAAATGAATACTCCCCTTGCTAGCTGGGACCCACCATGGTGGGAGGCTGACTTGTGGGCCTACTACGTTGACTGGGATGGGGGCCTTTGTCAACTTTAGTCAATATGAACGATTCTAGCTCCAGTGACCGTACGATGTCCATCCAACGGCCGTAGTGCTTCTTCAACCTCTAGTCTTCTTGCTCTAGCCGCCCAAAGCAGCGCCGGTCGTGCCGCATGCTCCTGCCTCTCGTGGCCGGCTGTGCTGCCGCGGAGGCCTCACCGCCCCTACTATTCCCACCGCTGGCCAGGCCCTGTGGCGATGGCAGCCTCACACCGCAGCCAAACTAGTGAACCCTCGTACTCCTCTCCGCGTGGGCTTCCACTGCCGCGTCTTCCCCAGCTCCCCGTCGTCCCCTTCCTAGGCCTCGTCGTCATCCACCGCCCTGGTGCTCTCGGTGCGGCATGGTCAACGTGGTCAAGGAACAACTTCCATCGGACGTGGACTGTACGTGGAGAGGCTGACAGCTGGGTCCACGGCCACAGCAAGGAAGTGCCTCCTTATTACGCGAAAAATAATGATTCCTCCACCTGACAGCTGGGACCCACCGGACGGGCCACTGTATTTCGCGAAAAAAATGTTTCCCCCTGACTGCTGGGACCCACCAGCTACATCTTCGCACGCAAGGAAGTGCGTCCAGGCAAAAAAAAACAATTCGCCCCCTGACTGCTGGGACCCACCAGCTACATCTTCGCACGCAAGGAAGTGCCTCCGGGCAAAACAAAACGATTCGCCCCCCTGACTGCTGGGACCCACCAGCTACATCTTCACAGGCAAGGAAGTGCCTGACAGTCGGGACCCACCTGGTAGAAGCGTACGTAGCGTTGTCATCCTGGTCGCGAACGTGTACGTACATACTGGTCGATGTAGAGGCGCGCACGTGTCGTAGTAGAGGCGTGCACGTGTCGTAGTAGAGGCACGCACGTAGCATGTACACGTACGTACAGCGGGCAGGGTGCAAGAAAGAAAATACGGCCACGTACGTACATACGAGCGGGGTCTCGAATGCCTACTCGCGCATACGTACATGGCTGGGTGGGGACGGAGAAACACAGTCGTCGTCGTGTTCATGGGGAGGCAACAGAATGCGTCGTGTTAATGGGGAGGCAACGGAATGCGTCGTGTTCATCAGGAGGCAACGGAACGCGTGGGAGCCAACCGGCTTGGACGGGATAGGTGATTGAAACAAGGCCTGGCGTACCACAGAATGGAGCAAACGGCCATGTGTTCGACCAGCCACGTTCGGAACGGGGTCCTGTTGATCGGGAGGGGTGTGGCGTACCGCAAAACGAAGGAAACAGACCTCCTACGGTCGAAACGGGGGTCTTGTTGATTGGGAGGGGTGTGGCATACCGCAAAACGGAGGAAACAGATCTCCTACGGTCGAAACGGGGGTCCTGTTGATTGGGAGGGGTGTGGCATACCGCAAAACGGACGAAACGGATTTGTGTTGGAGCGCTACGGTCGAAACGGGGGGAGGGGTGTGGCGTACCACAAAACGGGACTCCACGGGATACTGTTCATCTCCACCATCGACCTCCTCCAGCCTCCACGGGCTACCGTCGACCTCCTCCAGCCTCCACGGGGTCCTGTTCATCCAGCCTCCACCATGCGCTACATCATCGGCTACTGTTCAACCACCCCTCCACTGTCTACTGTTCATCCAGCCCTCCACTGTGTACTGTTCATCCAGCCTCTACACCACGGGGTCCTGTTCAACCACCCCTCCACGGCCACCCCTCCACCGTCTACTGTTCATCCAGCCCTCCACACCACGGGTTCCTGTTCATCCAGAGGCAATGCCACCGCTCA
>NC_041393.1:258434300-258457203 GCF_002162155.2 Triticum dicoccoides
CAGCAGTAGCGAAGGAATCGCTCCATTGGGTTCAGTTAACAGCCATCGATCGATCGCTCAGGTTCAGTAACGCGTAGCCTGCAAGAGCCCAACGCCTCGCTCGGGTTCAGTTAGAGCCAACGCCTCGCACACATGCGCGTACCTGTATGAGAGAAATGTGCATCGCTCTCCCACCGTAACCGGCAACTCTCCGAAATTTTCCTCCCCCTCACATCTACCATGATTTTTTCCGTCATGGACGGCCCAAAGAATGTCATGCAGCTGCGTCTCCAGCCCGCCCAGGACGAAAAGCCCATTTTTTATCATGATTTTTTGTCATACAAGTAGGATCCCACCACATCTATGATGATACCGGGTTTTGTCACAATTATTGTCATAGAAGTGTCATATGCATGACAGGAAAAAAATTCGTTCGGCCCAAAATGTCACGGATGTGTCTTTTTTTTATGTGCTATGCGTAGAGAAACAGGCAATCCAAAATTCAAAAGATATAAGTGAAGCACATGAAGCATTCTATAAATCCATACTCAAAAGATATATGTGAAGTGCAAAGATCATTCTATAAATCAACCAAGGACTATCTCATACCAGCATGGTGCAGTATTGAAAGAGAAATAAAAATCACACGACCTTCCAAGATTTACTCATATGATGTGACGAATAAAAATATAGCTCCAAGTAAAATTACCGATGATCGTTTGAAGAAAGAGGGGATGTCTTCCGGGGCATCCCCAAGATTAGTTGCTTGGGAGTCCTTGAATATTACCTTGGGGGTTCCTCGACCAACCCCAATCTTAGGCTCTTGCCACTCCTTATTCCTTCATCCATCGTGATCTCACCCAAAACTTGAAAACTACAATCACACAAAACTTAACAGAACCCCCTTGAGATCTGTTAGTATAATAAAACAATCACCACTTTAAGTACTGTTGCAAACCCAGTCATACTTTATTTTTGCATTGTAGCTGCTTTATTATAACTTCTCTATGGCTTATACCACCGATACAATCGGTAGTTTCATCAAAACTAGCAAAACAATACATCAAAAACAGAATCTATCTTAAACAGGACAGTCTGTAGTAATCTGAACATTCACCATACTTCTGTAACTCCAAAAATTCTGAAAAAAATAGGAAAAAATAAAAAATTGTGTAGCAGTATTGTGTAAAACAATTCAATAATTTATCACGTTCTAGCAGCTCAGATCAATTCTATTACTCGGCACAAAAGTTTTTGTTTTTGCACCGCACATACCAAACAAGCAATCTAATCATCCTAAAGGCAAATCTCGGCACATTATTTTTATAATACAATGGATTTGTACAAGGGGATATTTATTTTTGTTGAAAAGTTTCTGTAGTTTAAGATTTGCAAAGTTTCCATGGGCATGAACAAAGTTCAAGGAGCTCCCCCACTTCAACGGTGCTCGTCTTTCTTACTTTCACTTTTCTTTTTGAAAAAGTTTTAGGTTCCCCTCTACATTTTTTTTTGTTTTTAAACTTTACAAAAGCACTTAACAGAATAAAATGACCCTGTAAAACTTCCGGGTTGTCTTCATGGCAGCGCTTTCTTTAAAGCCATTAAGCTAGGCATATAGTGCTCAAGTAAATTATCCACCCGGATCCCAAGGTATATCAAAGCCAATTTTAATTAACAATGATTTGTAATTTAGTAGTGAGCACAAAGAAACATATATCATGCAATAACAAAGTACAACTCTCTTCCTATGCATCGGCATGTCATAAAACAACAATTCAAGCACACAAAGTAAAGGCCAATGCATAGTATAAACAGCTTCTTGCAATTTTATCGTATTGAAAACATAGAGATGCGGAGATGCAGTTCCTCTCTCATAATAATTGCAAGTAGGCGCAACAAGCACATACATATTATATTTATCTATAAAAATCATCATGTGTTATGGTAAAATGCAACCCATCAATATAATCCTTAATAAGCGCAAACTTCTCCGGTATAGTATAGTTGGGAGAAATTCAAAAGGATAATAGGACTATCATGCATGGGTGCAATAGTAACAATTTCAATCTTAACATAAGGAACTATAGCAAGTTCATCTCCATAAGCATAATTCATATTGGCATCATGGCCAAAAGCATAGCAAGCATCAAGTTCATCAAAAAGGGATATTTCAAATGAATCCAAGGGATCATAGCAATCATCATAGCATTCATCCTTCGGTATGCACGAATGGAAATTAAACAATGTATAGGATAAAGAGTTACTCTCATTAGAAGGTGGGCATGGGTGATCAATCGGCTCTTTGTCCTTTTGTTCTTTGCCCTCCTCCTCATCTTTTTCATCTAATGAGATCACAGTGTCATCAATTTCTTCTTCCAAAGATTCCTGCAAAATATTAGTCTCTTCTTGGATAGCGGAGACTTTCTCAATAAACTCATCAGTATCGGCATTATATTCATAATTCTCATAGCAATATTTAAGTATAGCATAATTTTTTGGTCTGTAAACAACATCATCAAGATTTTCACACTTTTCAAACAAAGATTCAATTTCATAAGCACCCTTAAAAGCAGCAAATTCTTCTATTCATTCCACATCATAGTAATCATATATACCATTAGCATAAGAAGCCAAGGTTTCAATATCATTAAATTTACATGAAAGGGGATGGTGTGGAGCCTTCATCCTAGGGCAACAAGTATAATCATATCTCTGGCATAAATTCCACTTATGAATTTGATCCCATAATAATTTCCCTTTTAGAGTCAATCAATAATCCCTAAAGTATTCACGTTGATCCAACGTGTCTCCCATTATCAAGTTGAACAGGGTTTTCTCAGGATTATCAAAGTAGTGTTTATATTTTCCACATATCAAGCATCGAGGGTTTTAGGAGGTTCCCCATCTCCATGAGTAGCAAGTAAACCTATTTTTTTTGTATTTCGTGTTCCATATGCATAACTGAAGATAGAGAACAACTTAGAAAATAAAATAAAATTTATTTAGTGACAAAGCAACCAAGCACACGCAAAAATATTCACCCGACGCTATTGCCCCCGGCAACGGCGCCAAAAAAAGGTCTTGATAACCAACAAGTATAGGGGATCAATTGTAGCCTTTTTCGATAAGTAAGAATGTCGAACTCAAAAAGAAGCTAAAGGTAGAACAAATATTCCCTCAAGTTTTATCGACCGTCGATACAACTCTACGCACGCTTAACGTTTGCTTTACCTATAACAAGTATGAAACTAGAAGTACTTTGCAGGTGTGATAGGATAGGTTTGCAAGATAATGAAGAGGCATAAATAAAATATAGGGGGCTGTTTAGATGAAGAAACAACTAAATTAGTTTTACCAGAGAGCTTTTTGTCACAAGAAAGTTATTTGTCCCTAGGCAATCGATAACTAGACCAGTAATCATTATTGCAATTTTATATGAGGGAGAGGCATAAGCTAACATACTTTCTCTACTTGGATCATATGCACTTATGATTGGAACTGTAGCAAGCATCCGCAACTACTAAAGATTAATAAGGTAAAACCCAACCATAGCATTATAAGGTATCAAGTCCTCTTTACTCCCATACGCAACGACCCCCTTACTAGGGTTTAAGCTTCTGTCACTCTAGAACCCACCATAACAAATCATGAACATATTGCAAACCCTACAACGGGGATCCCTCACGCTTGCATGACACGGAGAGCACCATATGACAGCACCAATAATAAAACCTGCAACTCAAACCAATCATGATCATCAATCAATCCATAGGACAAAACGGATCTACTCAAACATCATAGGATAGCCACACATTATTGGGAAATAATATATAGCTTTGAACACCATGTTTAAGTAGAGATTATAGCAGGGATAAGAGGTGTTACACTGTTGTATAGAGGGGAGAGAGTGTGTGATGATGGCGGTGAAGTTGTTGATGTAGATTGCCATCATGATGATGGACCCGGCGGTGTTCCGGCGCCACCGGGAGAGAAGGAGAGAGAGCCCCCCTCCTTCTTCTTATTCTTCCTTGGCCTCCCCCTAGATGGGAGGAGGGTTTCCCCTCTGGTCCTTGGCCTACATTGTGGCGGAAGGGCGAGGGCCCCTCCGAGATTGGATCTCTCTCCTTGTTTCCTCCTGTTTCTGTGTTCCCAGATTCTGGCCTTTCACCGTTTCTTAAATCCCCGGAGATCCGTAACTCTGATTGGGCTGAAATTTGAACATGATTTGTATCCGGATATTAGCATTCTTGCAGCGAAATAAGGGAAACAATCGCCTTACATGGTGGCCACAAGCCCCTTGGCCGCACTCGTGGTAGGGGGCGCGCCTCTAGGTCTTTTGGGCCCCTCGGGCATCGTCTCACGTTGACTCCAATTCCCCAAAATCACATATTCCAAAAAAATCTCTGTAAGTTTTTATCCCATTTGTATTTTGTTGGGTATGGATATTCTGTGAAACAAAAAACATGCAGTAAACAGGAACTGGCACTGGGCAATGGATCAATATGTTAGTCCCAAAAATAGTATAAATAGTTGCCAAATGTATATGAAAGTTGTAGAATATTGGCATGAAACAATAAAAAATTATAGATACAACGGAGACGTATCAGACACCGGCTAATTTCTTTGTCAAGTTCCGGACAACTTTTGACTGCAGTCATGTGTTCGAATCTTCCTGGTGTTTGTTCTGCGTTGGCGCGCTGGTGAGCTTTGATCGATGGCACCCGACATGGGGCTCGGTGCTCTCTGAGCTTGAGTTTTGAACACAACTTACCTTCCACGGCATACCCCAACGTGCTTGGAACAGGGAGTCCATGAATGAGCTTATCAACGACCTAGAAGGCAAGCTCGTAAGTATATTTGTTCCTCCAGATAGCTGGGCTCTGACGGTTATGGCATGGATGAAGAAGCCGTCAACCATACCGAAGGTGATTGGTGTTGAGATACCAGTGCAGGAATCGGTGTTGTACTATTCGTCGCCACCAAGGCTGTCACGGACCAAGTTAGGGATGTACCTGTATCGATGTTCGTGCATGTCGAAGAAGTGGTCAATCCATCAATCGAAGTTCTACCGCTGCCACTGGTGCCAAGGTCCGTCGACGACATCCATTACAGGAGTCAATGTCAGACTTTCCCTGTGTTGCTTGGAACTACGGATGGCATAGGGCCTACTCCATCGCGCTGTGGAGCTTACTACTTCTTTGGGAGAAGAGGCAGGGCTGCCTGGATGTGCTCTAATTTGAGGTAACAACTAAATCTTCTTAGATACTAGTTAAATCCGAGCTATCGGTGTGAAGCACTGATGTGCTAGTACATTTGATTGTGACATGTTCTTGTTTTGCACCTGGAACTTTTTTGCTAGCAGAAATTACTGTGTTGTCTGTCTATTTTCTTTGCACAGCATTCAAGATATTTCCCCGTCATTGATAAAGATGATGAACGGTAATGTACGAGTTCGTTGGTTTCAACATAGCCCTACATGTAGCAATCCACTGCTTCCACCCTGATTGTGTCGCCTGCGTGAAATTTTTGTATGCAAGTTCAGTGTTATATGATGTTCTATATGATTGTGTCAACTATATAAGGTTTTACTGAGCATCACCAATGCATATGGTTGAAAGATGTATTTACAAGCATCAACCGATGGGTCTCTCTCTCTCCCTCACACACACACACACACATAGACCGTTGAATTATTTCTTCGCTCATGACAGCTTTTAATTAGGTTCCACTATACTATAATTTTTTTTCTTAAGTTATTAATTGAGCTCATTGACTTCAAAAGGTTGTATAGAAGCCTTGTTTGGGCCTTTTCAGGCATCCTTGAATGTGGGCTCAGTAGCCATGTAAAGTTGTACTATACTTCACAAGACTTTTTCGTTGAACATCAGCAATGCAAGTGGGCCGACAGTAATACCCACGATCCTAAAATAAGTGCAGCCTAGCTTATGTTTCTTTTACCAAAATGCACAACTCAGTTCATTTTTTATATAATAACATTACCAAGCCCAACTTAAGTTTTTAACAATATTACTATCTCAATATTATTTTTTATACAAAATGCTTAGTCCAGACCATCATTGTTTTTTCACCCATCCTAGAAAATGGGTCCATTTCTACTAAACTCAAATGGCTTGTAAATTATCTGAATTGATAAATGGGCTGCATGTACACAATATTATTTTTCACCCAGCCTAGTAAATAGGTGTATTCGAATAAATAATCAAACGCATTGTAAATTATCATAAATAGTAAATCGGCATTTTTTACTTTTACACAGCCCAGGAAATAGATGTATTGGCAAACAAAATGAAATTGGTTGTAAAACCTAAACAAATGGGCTGCATTCCTCCACAACTTTCGAAGTTGACTTTGTGGGCCCACTAGATAAAGCCTGCGCAAGGTGTTGTCCATTTAGTTAACAAAACGATTTAATGGTCTAAAGCAAAATGGAAACAAATTATTCTAACATCTGTAGTCGTTGGATTGACACCAACGGCAATCATGCTTCTTCAATCTCTGATCTAGTTGCTCTTGCTCCAGCCACCAAAACCATAGCCGGCTGGAGCGCCTGCATCTGCCTCCCATGGCCGGTTGTGCTGCCACGCAGGCCCTGCTGCCCCACTCTACTCCCAATGGTTGCCAGGTCATACTTGTACTCTCCCACACATTCTATTATTCTCTAGTGAAGGGAGCCTCATCCGGCAGCTGAACCATTCCATCGTACTCCCCTTCGCCAGGGACTCCAGTGCCCCTTGTTCACGACTCCAAATCATTCCCATCTTAGTCCTCGCCGGCGTCCACCGCCGTGGTCCGCTCAATGATGTGTAGTCAACAACGAGAGCCAACATGGAGTACGTCAAGAGTCTGACAGCCGGGAACCACCAGCTACATCTTCGCACGCAAGCTAGTGCCTCTTATTATGCGAGAATAAATGATTTCTCCACTGATAGGTTGGACCCACTAGCTACAATATTTGCACGCAAGGATGTTCATTCTTATTACGCGAAAAAGTCCCCCCTCCCCCATGACAGCTGGGATCCATGAGCTACATCTTCATACGAAAGGAAGTGCCTAGTTATTACGTGCAAGAAAAATGATTCATCCCCCTTCTAGCTCAGACCCGCCTGACTCGGAGGCTGACTTGTGGGCCTACTAAGTTGACACGTATGCAGGGCTTTGTTAACCTAGTCAATAAACGATTCTAGGAGTAGTGAGTGTTGGATTAACATCCAACGGCCACGCCGCTTCTTCAATCTTTGATCTTCTTGCTCCAGCTGTCAAAACCAGCTCCTGCTGGACCGCCTGCTACGGCCTCCTATGGTCGGCTGTGCTGCCACTGCTAACCATGCCATCCCTCTACTCACCCAGACCCCCGTTTATTCTCTGGTGATGTCAGCCTTATGGCGCAGCCGAACCAGTGAACCCGCGTACTCCCGTCCGCATGGGCATCCACCTGTCTCGTCTTCTCAGGCTTCATTTAGTTATCTTCCTAGGCCTCACCATCGTCCACCGCCTTGATGCTGTCGGCACCTCGTGGTCAACGAGGTCAATGCACGATAGCCATCGAAAGAGGACTTTAGGCTGTGAGGCTGATAGCTGGAATGCGTCATGTTCAACAGCGTCCTATTCATCGGGTAGCCAACCGGCTAGGTCGGAATGGAGAAATGACGTCCTGTTCATCGAGAGGCAACCGATTAGGTCGGAATGCGTCCTGTTCAACAGGAGCCAACCGGCTTGGATGGAACAGCCGAAACGGGGTCTAGCGTACCGCAGTATGGAGGAAACGGACTTGTGTTGAGGTCCTATGATCGAAACAGGGTGCTTTTGATCAGGAGGCGTGTGGCGTACCACAAAACGGAGGAAACGGACTTGGGTTCGAGCGCCTACGATCGAAATGGTGTCATGTTCATCGGGAGGGGTGTGGCGTACCACAAAACGAGACTCTACGGGCTACTGTTCATCCACCATCTAATGCCTTGCTCCAGCATCCACATGCTACTGTTCATCCACCGTCGACTTCCTCTAGCCTTTACCTGCTACTGCTCATCCACCGTCGACTTCCTCCAGCCTCCACCAGCTACTGTTCATCCACGGGTGTCGTTGTCAAAACCGGCGGATCTCGGGTAGGGGGTCCCGAACTGTGCGTTAAGGCCAATGGTAATAGGAGTCAGGGGACATAATGTTTACCCAGGTTCAGGCCCTCTCTATGGAGGTAATACTCTACTTCCTGCTTAAATTGATCTTGATGATATGAGTATTACAAGAGTTGATCTACCACGAGATCGTAGAGGCTAAACTCTAGAAGCTAGCCTATGATTATGATTGTTGTTGTCCTATGGACTAAACCCTCCCGTTTATATAGACATCGGAGGGGGCTAGGGTTACATAGAGTCGGTTACAGAGAAGGAAATCTACATATCCGAATAGCCAAGCTTGCCTTCCACGCAAAGGAGAGTCCCACCCGGATACGGGACGAAGTCTTCAATCTTGTATCTTCATAGTCCACCAGTCTGATACAAGTACATAGTCCGGCTGTCCGAGGACCCCTTAATCCAGGACTCCCTCAGTAGCCCCCGAACCAGGCTTCAATGACGATGAGTCCGGCGCGTAGATTGTCTTCGGCATTGCAAGGCGGGTTCTTCTCCAAATCCCTGAGTACCTGTTGTAATGAGCAGTGTCCGGCTTCCCATTAATGTTGCTTTCCTCATCTTCTGTACCTTAATAATGGCAGTCTCCATGTGTCGAGCAAATTCGAGAAGTCGGGGCATTTTTACATTTGCCACCCTGACCATGTAAGTAAATCGTCTATTAAAGAGACGGGGATCCTCAGATCCAAATCACACCATCTTCCCCAAGCGAGGAATCAGCAGAGCGCGCCCGAAAAAACCATCCCATCATGGCCGGCCACCGAAGCTCCTCCTCTCTCTCCCACAGCGCCAAGCCAGGTGATTGGGTGAAGTGCACTGTCACCCACGGCCGATTGGTGGAGTTGCAGACCCAGGGGTTTCTCCTGCCTGCATATATGGTCCCCGTTCGAGCCGGACTAGCCACTTACGATGGCGGGGAGCAAGCAGAGAGTTTCCCCAACCCATCCAGGGGGAGCGAGTATGCCTTGTCCCTTACTTGCTGAGGGGCCTTGGATTTTCAATCCATCCGTTCTTCCGCGGGCTCCTGGAGTACTACGGCCTCCAGGTGCATAACTTCACTCCTATCTCCATACTGCACATCACAGGCTATGTCGCCCTTTGTGAGCTATTTCTGGGCTACGAAGCTCATTTCGAGCTATGGAAGAGGCTATTCTGCCTCGTCCCCCGCACTCGAGGGGGGTTAATATATCAAGTGGGTTGAGCTGAAATATGGCGCATCGCCAGGACCGGATATCTGTCGGGCACTCTGAAGAAGACATCTGAAGACTGGCCTTTGGATTGATTTTATATGGAGGATGTCCCCCTTCCGGACCCTATCCGGATGGGCCTTCCTGAGTTTACTAACGCCCCACTGAAGAAACGCCACAGCTGGCATCCCCGGAGCCCCCAGGAGGAAGATAGCAGAGAGGTCCTTTATCTGATGGCAGGATAAAAACACTGGCCAAATTAGGATTGACAGTAATCGAGGTTATGCCAATATGCATAATGCGGGGGGTGCAACCACTCCAGTATCGGGGGAAACCCATGTGGCACTTCAATGATGAAGACAACGCCACCCGCTGTAGTTGTAAAGGTCCGGACTCTGCCACCGCTCTGGCAAAAATACTGTCCGATTTGTATAAAGGAGAAGAAGAGGAGTTTATCCGCATTCAGCCACGGGATGGATTTTCATGTACAACCCCCAAGCTGGGTGAGCTTCTTTCTTTTACTGACTCCATTCATTCTCGCATTCTTACATCACAAATATTTACCTTGATAATTCATAGCAGGAACAGTGAAAAGCTGTGAGGGAGGTCCACAGCCCGTCTCCACAGCCAGAGGACCCTGACCGGGCCCTCGACCCCGGACTCGAAGAAGATCCAGACGTATTTGTGGAGCTCGTCGACAGGACATTTTACCAGGCAAGCTGTGACGGCTCCCTGGTGGCCATCATTGCTGATTATCCTGGCCTCCTCCCTGCATCACATATAAGTAAAACCGGAATCCTGACTTCCGAGAAGGATCCCTTATTTACACCTTACCCACCGCACACGTCTTGCGCTTTATAGGGAAGGCCATCAGGGCATCGTGCCGAACCCGCGGCGACTCACCAACAGGGGGCACCCAAGCCGGGTAGGCTTAAAAGGAAGGCGGTCAGGACCGAGACGCCGTTGCAGAGGTATGATTTAAAACCTGCTCCGTGGTTATCGTCTTTAAAATATAACAATGTCCCTTGTCCCCTGGCAGAAGGAGTGCTCGGCGGACTGTGACCGGAGGTCCTGCCGGCCACGCCTCCACCAGCCGGACTCTAGAACCGGACTCAAGGGTGGAGGCTAACATGGGGAAAACGTCGGACAGTCCTCCTACAGAGGATGCGGATAGAATATCCGCTACAAATTAAGAAGTGGAGAGCGCTATGAATCACAGGCATCGATGGGCCGTACTTCGCGACCCTAATTTCTCCGAAGAGGCGTTCAACACCTTCAACTCGGGAGACGCGTACATCCGAGCTGCTCAAGATGGGCTTGCTAGAGCCACAGAACAGTATTTGAAGGATATACGGGTAAGATAAAAATCTAATGATTATGTATATCAGTAGCCCCTGATACTTGAAACAGTTGACACAACTGATTTAAGGATCGTTATATGAATAGGTTCTTACAGAGAAGAACACACATTTGTCTCAAGAGCTGGAGGAGTGCAAAGCCCAGCTAAGGGCCGCAGTTGCCGGAATGGAGGAATCCAAGAAGGCCTCCTCTGGTAATACTTGTCTTGATCAAAAATAATGTAATGATGTGTACCCGTTATTATTCGGCATGCTCGCAAATCTAACAATAGATTATGCAGACAATCTCAGAGTGAATGCGGAGATCATACCAGAGGATGAGCAACATGCTCAACAACAGCTAGAGACTGGCGAGTGCGTGCTTACATGGGTTAGGCGAGAGAAAAACTATCTCCAGGATGCCAATACCCGGCTGGGCGTTGAATTGGAAGATGTTCGGGCCCAGCTTGATGACTGCGTGAAGGAGAACAAGAGGCTTCGACGCGGCATTTGTAGTATGTGCTCAAGAGAACCTTTATATTGTTCAGTGAATAAACAGGCTAACAGAGTTATGTCTATAGGTATGCTGACAGGTCGTCCCAAAGAGGAGATGCCCGGATCCATAGGCAATCTTCTACAAGAGCTTTCACAACTGCACGAACAAGTTTGGCAGGTGATGCAGGATATCGCCCAAGCCTTGTGGCCATTCACCTCCCTGCCAGGAGGCATGGGAGAGCTTGTAGAGATGCTCAAGGGAGCACGGCGGTGCTTCCGATTATGGAAGATATCGTCCTGCCGACAAGGTGCGAGGGAAGCCTGGGCTATGGTGAAAACATGGTACACCAAGGTTGATCCGAACACATGGCTCAGGTCAGACCTGTAGGGTCAGATGGGAAAGAGATTCCCGTTAGTCTGGTATATGACTAGGTAGGATTATCCGCAAAGTATTCCCAATAGGATTGTAGGCTAGATAGCCTGTTGGATGGTATAGAACAAGAATTTAGCCAGTCTAAGTGACTGTGTACTTCAATTGACATATTTTGTCCCTAGCCAGATTGTAAATCATTTGTCATGGCGGTCGTTTTCGCTTCAACCTCCGGACCCGACAGTTCGAAGTGTATCTGAATACCCGATCAGTTATGTAAAACGGGGTACACGTGGAAACCAGGCGTAGGGGTCATAAGTGCTTGAACAGACAAGTACCCAACTAGCTATGTTATATTACATGGATAGTTTCCAGAGAGAATAGTTCTGTTAAGGGTTCCTTTCCCTGGGTACGCATGTGTAAATGTGCATGTCTGAACTACGAACAAAGATGCAGGACATAAAACATATGGGGGCTTATATTGTAATAGGTAAGAAAACATCTTTTGTTCACTGACCGAATATTCCCTTAAGAACGCTAGCTTTCAGCTTCACCCAGTCTGAGGTACACATCCGGCTGACCCGGCAGTAAAAATCGCAGAGGTGCTCCCCTTATGCCCTAGCCGAACTAACGGGAATGTAGGGCATAAACACAGGAGCCAGGCAACCCAGCTTGGCCAAAACTTAAGTCATATCGAGGCATATAATGGCGAAGAAAAGGTACATATGGAAAAGTGACACATATGTAGTGGGCATGAAGCCCGGAGGATAATTATATTAAGCTTCTGTATAAGAAGCCCCAGGTATATTGAGCGTGCATAGCGCGGCAAGAGTGTGTGGTCGAGGCACACTTGAAGCCTGTAAGGCCATAAAAAAAGGAAAGAAAGAGAGAAAGAGGATATAACTTAAAAAAGAAAAGAGGAGGTAAGGAGACGAACACAGAGTTCGGCACTAGGTGTAGAATCTTCGGAGTCTGGCCGCGTTCCATGGGTTCGGCTCGAGTCAATTATCTGATGCATCACGCAGACGGTACGCTCCTCCGATGAGAACTTTATAAATGATGAAGGGACCCTTCCATGAGAGAAAGAGGATATAACTTAAAAAAGAAAGGAGGAGGTAAGGAGACAAACACAGAGTTCGGCACTAGGCGTAGAATCTTCGGAGTCTGGCCGCGTTCGATGGGTTCGGCTCGAGTCGATTATCTGATTCATCACGCAGATGGTACGCTCCTCCGGTCAGAACTTTATCAATGATGAAGCGTCCCTACCACTTGGGCTTGAGCTTGTCCTTTTTCTTCTCCGTTAGGCGTAGAACTAGTTCGCCAATGTTATAAGTTTTGGCCCGTACTTCTCTGCCTTGATACCTTCGAGCCTGTTGCTGATAGAATGCAGAACGGGCTTTTGCGACATCACCCTCCTCCAGGGCATCTAAACTGTCCTGCCGATCAAGCTCGGCTTCTCTCTCTTCATACATGTGCACTCGAGGTGAGTCATGAATGATATCGCAGGGCAATACCGCCTCTGCACCGTACACCATAAAAAATGGTGTGTATCCGGTAGTGCGATTTGGCGTGGTCCGTAGACCCCATAGTACAGAGTCGAGCTCCTTGACCCAGTGCGTATCCGATTCCTTCAAGGATCGCACTAATCTGCGTTTGATGCCACTCATAATAAGACCATTTTCTCGTTCGACTTGACCGTTTGTTTGGGGGTGATAGACGGAGGCGTAATCGAGCTAAATGCCTATGTTGCCACACCAAGTTTTCACCTTGTCAGCTGTGAAGTTGGAGCCATTATTGGTGACGATGCTGTGGGGGACACCGTAACGGTGTACAACCCCTGATATGAAATCTATCACTGGTTCGGATTCGGCCGTTTTAACTGGTTTAGCTTCTATCCATTTGGTGAATTTATCCACCATGACCAACAATTATTTTTTCTTATGGCTTCAACCTTTAAGGGGTCCGACCATATCAAGCCCCCAGACCGCAAAGGGCCAAGTTATGGGGATTGTTTGGAGAGCGGTAGGTGGCATATGGCTTTGATTGGCGAAAAGCTGGCATTCGACACAATGTTGGACGAGGTCATGTGCGTTTGCTCGGGCTGTCGGCCAGTAGAAACCTGTACGGAAGGCCTTGCTTACAAGGGCCCGAGCTGCGGCGTGGTGTTCGTCGAGTCCAGCATGAATTTCGGCCAAGAGCTGTCGCCCTTCCTCTTCAGAGATGCACCTTTGGAGCACTCCGGTAGCGCTTTTCTTATAAAGCTCTCCCTCGTGGGCCTTGTAGGCTTTAGAGCGCCGCACAATGCAACGTGCCTCGTTTTGGTCCTCGGGGAGTTCTTGCCTATTTAGGTAGGCTAAGAAGGATTCTTTCCACAGGGCGATGACAGCCATGATCACGTGGGTCGAAGGTGTTATTTCGGTGGCGGAGCCTCCGATTATGTCAGTGTGTTCGAGATCTGGGGTTGTGGTCAGATCCGGACTAGTATTGCCGGTCTCCCCTTGCCACACCACAGATGGCTTGAACAGCCTTTCCAAGAAGATATTAGGTGGGACGGGGTCGCGCTTAGCACCGATGCGGCCGAGGATATTCATCGCTTGATTGTTTTCTCGGACCACATGATGGAATTCGAGCCCCTCAAACCGAGCTGACATCTTGAGGACGGCATTGCGGTAAGCCGCCATTTTTGGGTCCTTGGCGTCAAAGTGTCCATTTATTTGAGATATTGTGAGGTTCGAATCCCCACGCACTTCTAGGCGTTGAATTCTCATGGAGACTGCCATCCGAAGACCATGCAACAGAGCCTCGTATTCGGCTGCATTGTTGGAGTCTGTGTATAATATTTGGAGTACGTATTGGACTGTATCTCCGGTGGGGGATGTCAGGACAATGCCCGCTCCCAGACTAGCTAGCATCTTAGAGCCATCAAAGTGCATGATCCAATTGGAGTACGCGCCGTACTCTTTAGGGAGTTCAGCTTCTGTCCATTCGGCGATGAAGTCAGCCAGTAATTTTGACTTAATGGCTCGACGTGGTTTGTATATGACGTCGAACGGGAGGAGCTCGACACCACTTAGCAATCTGGCCCGTAGCATCGCAGTTATTTATTATATCATTGAGTGGTATTTCAGAGGCCACCGTGATTGAGCACTCTTGAAAGTAGTGTCGTAGTTTCCAGGATGCCATGAAGACCGCGTATGATATCTTCTGATAATGTGGGTACCGGGATTTGCATGGAGTGAGGACAATGGATACATAGTATACCGGCTTTTGAAGCGGGAACTTATGTCCGTCCTCCTCTCGTTCGACGATGAGCACTGCGCTTACAACTTGGTGTGTTGCAGCTATATAATAGCATGGGTTCGCTGATGTTCGGTGCAGCCAGGATTGGATTGCTAGCCAAGAGGGCCTTTATTTCCTCCAGTCCGGCGGTAGCCGCATCCGTCCATTCGAAGTGTTCGGTGCGTCGAAGAAGGCGATAGAGGGGTAGTGCCTTTTCTCCTAATCGGGAGATAAAGCGGCTTAAGGCAGCCACACATCCAGTTAACTTCTGGATTTTCTTGAGGTCTGTTGGGGTAGCCAACTGTGACTGAGCTCGGAGTTTAGCCGGATTTGCTTCAATTCCTCTATTGGAAACGATGAAGCCCAAGAGCTTTCTGGCAGGGATGCCGAAAACGCATTTTTCCGGATTGAGCTTGATGTCATATGTTCGGAGATTGTCGAATGTAAGCCTTAGGTCGTCTATTAAAGACTCGACGTGTTTGGTTTTGATGACCATGTCGTCTACGTATGCCTCAACTGTTTTGCCGATTTGTGTTTCTAGGCATGTCTGAATCATGCGTTGATAGGTTGCACCAGCATTTTTGAGCCTGAAAGGCATGGTGTTAAAATAGAAGGGGACATATGGAGTGATGAATGTTGTTGAGGCTTGATCGGACTCCGCCAACTTAATTTGATGGTATCCGGAGTATGCGTCGAGGAAGCACAGTGAGTCGTGTCCTGCGGTAGCATCGATGATTTGATCGATGCTGGGGAGAGGGAAGGGAACCTTGGGGCAAGCCTTATTGAGGTCCTTGAATCGATGCATAGGCGCCAGGATTTGTCCTTCTTTGGTACCATCACCAGGTTTGCTAGCCAGTCCGGGTGTTTTATTTCTCTGATGAATCTGGCTTCAAGTAACTTGGCTAGCTCGTCTCTCATGGCTTGTCGTTTGGGTTCTGAAAAGCACCGACGAGTCTTCTTGACCGGCTTGTATCCCTTCAGTATGTTTAGGCTATGCTCGGTCAGCCTGCGTGGGATACCTGGCATGTCTGAAGGGTGCCAGGCGAAGATGTCCCAATTCTCACGCAAGAACGCCCGCAGTGCGGCGTCTATTGTGGGGTTCAGTTGTGCCCGATGGATGCTGTTTTTGTGGAGTCCGTTGGGTGGACTTGGAATTTGACTATTTCATCCGCTAGTTTGAAAGAGGCGGACTTGGATCGTTTGTCGATTATTACATCGTCCCTGTCCACTGTGGAGCGCAACACAGTCAGTTCTTCGGCCGCGAGGGCTTCGCACAATGCCTCAAGGGCCAGGGTGGCAGTTTTGTTTTCGGCGCGCAGTGCTACGTCCGGATCACTAGCTAAAGTGATGATTCCATTGGGCCCGGGCATCTTGAGCTTCATGTACCCGTAATGGGGTATAGCTTGGAAGCTCATGAATGCATCCCGTCCTAAAAGGGCGTGGTATCCGCTGTTGAACGGGTCCACTTGGAATATGATTTCTTCGGACCTGTAATTCTCCGGCGTGCCGAATACCATATCTAGTGTGATTTTCCCCACACATCGTGCCTCCCGACTAGGGATAATTCCTCTGAAGGTTGTGCTGCTTTGCTCAATGCGGCTCTTGTCTATTTCCATTTTGTTGAGAGTTTCCTCGTAGATGAGGTTTAATCTGCTGCCACCGTCCATGAGCACTTTAGTAAGCCTGAAGCCATCCACAATTGGACTGAGGACCAAAGCGGCTGGTGCTCGGACTGTTCGGAATTGAGGTTCATCACTCGCATTGAAAGTTATGGCTGTGTCGTTCCATAGATTTATTGCTGCAACGTGGTAGACTTTGGCGAGGCTGCGGAGTGCTCTCTTGCGCCTGTTATTTGAGGTGAAAGTCTCGAAGACTGTCCATACCGTATTGTTGTTTTTTGCGGGATGATGCTCTGTGGTACCGTTAATGAGGATATCCTCGCCACTCATGGCTACCTACCGAAGTATCCAACATGCTCTAAGGCTGTGTGTTGGTATGGTATCCGGTGTGGTGTGAATTTTGCATGGCCCATTGAGCCATCCCTCCAATACGGTTCCGCGCCCTATAGTGGGCTTTTGTTTCCTTGTAATTGGATCGGTTGACTTGCGAAAGTGCACCCTTTTAGTTCGGACAAGGGGTTTAGCGAGGGCCGGGGGATCCCAGAATTTTGCTTGGGTTTTCCAGGCGCTTTCCATCGCACAATACTTCTGTACTATGGCCGCCAAGTCAGCGAAGTGTGCTATGTGACGGCTACTTATGGTGTTGAGGATTTCCTTGTCCGTGCAATTTTTGCAAAAGAATGAGATTGCGTCTTCCTCGCGACAGTCCTTGACCTTGCTCATTACAAGGAGGAATCTGGCCCAAAATTGATGTACTGTCTCTTGGGACTCTTGTCTAATGTGAGAAAGATCGCTTGTATCTGGGTGGGTGGGTAGATTTAAGTCTGAACCCTGACCTGATCTGAGAACCAGGGGCAAAGGAGCTTTCGAACTTGGTAGTTCGAGCTCCGGGATGTTGCCCAATTATTCTGGCCTGCTATCCGATTCTAAGTTCGGAGCTTAGATGATGTCCTCCCGCAGATGGGTATCCTGCTCGGAGAGCTCGAGAATCTGGACATAGTTCGTCCTCAAAATAGAGGAAGAATCATTGCATTGCTCCTCCACCACCGCTATCTGATGGGTGGTCAGTGGAGAGTTAATCTCTCCTTGGTCGGGTTTAAGTCTGTAGCGACTCCCAAGGTGGTGATGCGATCCAAGAGCTCGTTCAAGGACGAGAGCTCCATCAGGTCCATCTGCTCGGTGTATTCCGGGCTGACGTGGAGGCTGTTTTTGATGACCCGAGAAGTCATCATCAGCGCAGCGGCCGAACGGGCGGTTATGACAAAGCCGCCTAGTCGGAGGGTTTGGCCTAAAGCCAGGGCTCCCCCAGAGGTGATGTTGTCCTTGATAACAAGGCGAGCAATCAAGCCTTAGCGTGATGACACAGTGGAACTCTCAATGAAAGCACCAATGTCGGTGTCAAAACCGGCAGATCTCGGGTAGGGGGTCCCGAACTGTGCGTCTAAGGCCAATGGTAACAGGAGGCGGGGGACACAATGTTTACTCAGGTTCGGGCCTTCTCTATGGAGGTAATACCCTACTTCCTGCTTGATTGATCTTGATGATATGAGTATTACAAGAGTTGATCTATCACGAGATCGTAGAGGCTAAACCCTAGAAGCTAGCCTATGATTATGATTGTTGTTGTCCTATGGACTAAACCCTCTGGTTTATATAGACATCGGAGGGGGCTAGGGTTACACAGAGTCGGTTACAGAGAAGGAAATCTACATATCCGAATAGCCACGCTTGCCTTCCATGCAAAGGAGAGTCCCACCCGGACGCGGGACAAAGTCTTCAATCTTGTATCTTCATAGTCCAACAGTCCGGTAGAAGTACATAGTCCGGCTGTCCAAGGACCCCTTAATCCAGGACTCCCTCAATGGGGTCCTGTTCATTCCACCCTCCACTGGCTACTATTCAACCAACCCTCCATGAGTCATGTTCATCCACCCCCAACCAGCTCGGGTGTGGCGGCCTCCTCTTGATCGGGGTCCATCCAGCGGCAACGGCCTACTACTACCACAGGGTCCTGTTCATCTAACCCCCACCAGGAACTATTCATCCAACCCCCAACAACGGTCACTGTTCATCAAGAGGCAGGTTCGATCGGCTTCAGTTAGCAGCTGTAACGAAGGAATCGCTCGGGTTCAGTTAATAGCCAGGGATCGATCGCTCAGGTTCAGTAACGTAGCTAGTGCAATCGCTCGGGTTCAGTTAGAGCCCACCGCCTCGCACACACACGCATACGCGTACAAGAGAAACATGCAATCCCTTCATGCATCGCTCGGCCCGACCACCCACCGTAACCAGGAACTCAGTGAAATTTTTCTTGCCCTAACTTCTACCATGATTTTTTCCGCCATGGACGGCCCAAAGAATGTCATGCAGCTGCGTCCCCGACCCGCCCAAGACGAAAATCCCATTTTCTGCCATGATTTTATTTCATAGAAGTAGGAGCCCACCACATTTATGATGATACGTGCTTTGGTCACAACTATCATCAGAGAAGTGTCATAAGCATGACAGGAAAAAAATTCGTTCAGCCCAAAATGTCATGAATGTGTCTTTTTTTGTAGTGGAAGGAGACATGACACACATGTATTGTTGCCATTAAGGATAAAAATATGGGGTCTATTCCTACATGAATAGATCTTGTCTACATCATGTTATCGTTCTTATTGCATTACTCTGTTTTACCACAAACTTAATACACTAGATGCATGCTGGATAGCGGTTGATGTGTGGAGTAATAGTAGTAGATGTAGGCAGTAGTTGGTCTACTAATCTTGGACGTGATGCCTATATACATGATCATTGCCTTAGATATCATCATAATTATTTGCTCTTCTATCAATTGCCCGACAGTAATTTGTTTACCCACCGTATGTTATTTTCTTGAGAGAAGCCTCTAGTGAAATCTATGGCCCTGGGGTCTATTTCCTATCATATTGTTTTTAGATCTATTATTCCAAAAATCCAAAAATACCTTGCTGCACTTTTTCCTTTTTTTTTGTTTTTGCTAGATATATTTATCCAGTCTCATGGAATTTAATCTATCTCAATATCAAGGAGGGATTGACAACCCTCTTATGCATTGGGTTGCAAGTTTTTGTTATTTGTGTGCATGTGTTGTTTACATAGTGTTGCTTGGTTTTCCTACTGGATTTATAACCTTGGTTTAATAAATAAGGGACATACTTACCGTTGATGTGCTGCATCATCCTCTCCTCTTCAGGGAATTACCAATGCAGATACAAGCAATCAAGAAGAATTTCTGGCGTCGTTGCCGGGGAGACATCATCGACATCCATCAGGTTCCGATGCACAAACTCTCATCTCCTTGAAATTACTTTATTTGCCATTTGCCTCTTGTTTTTATCTCCCCCGGTTCTAAAACGTTTTTGCAAAAATATAAAAATATTTTTTGTTTGCCTTTTTCTCGTTTGATCTTTTGTTTGCCTTTGATCTTGTTTGCTATCATTATCATGTCTAGACCCGAAAAGAGTAGTAATGTTTTTGCCACTAGTGCAAGCTCTTTTGACAATTCGTTCGTGCTTTTGAAACTTATGAAAAATAAAGAAAATACTCATGAAGTTGCTAAAGAAAAATTTGATGATTTTGATGGCCCCATGATGTGGAATCTACTATCATTCATGGTAAAAGACTCCACGTAAGTAGAGGTAATATTATTGGAAAAGTGGTTATTCAAGATTTCTCTACTTGCACCGGTACATTATCTATGATAGGGGGTCAATCCTTAATAAAACCTCTAGTCTTGCGAATGCAATATCTTTGCTAATTGAACTTCAAAGTCAATTAATTCACATGCATCCTTCCATACAACGGATCTTGTTAGAATTATCAAATATTCATGATCCTTCTATTAAACATGTCATCACAATATTTTTAGCTTATGAATTTGGGCATATTATGAAGGAAGGACACGAATTTTTTTATCATTATAATATAAATTGTGGTTGTCACCCTATAGAAGAAATTCTTTTTAATCAAGAAGAGATATGGAGATTGCAATCTCCGGATTATGCTACTTACAATAAAATCTAAGGAAAAAGGTTCCCCCATCTGTTTTGATTGATAAAATCTCTAAATAAAATGATAACTTTGCTATACAAAATAATGGATTGGGGTTTGTGCTTAGAGATAAACTTAGGAGGTATAATCAAAGGAATGTTTATGATGAAGAGATAGTCTCACATATAAAGGGCCCAAGGAGGAACCTATTCCTCCCAAACTTGATCTTACAAATATGCACCCTATTAAATTTAACCCTTTTGATTACTTTTGCTTACCACAAAGAAAACTTGTTGCTGAAAGGAGGGAGTATGAGATGAGCATGGATGATCTCCCTCATTTTTATTACAATACTTGAATCTATGCATTATGCCTAGCTAGGGGCATAAAATTATAGCGCTTGTTGGGAGGCAACCCAATGAATAAAATATATTTTTCTTTCTATTTTTGTGTGTTGACACAATTATGCTACTGTTATGATTGTGTTTTTATGTCTTAGTTAGTTTATACCAAGTAAAGCCTTTAGGATCATGTTGGGTGATAGTTGACTTGATCTTGTTGGAAAACAGAAACTTTTGCTCCCAGTACTAGAATTGCTAAAAATCACAGAAGCAGGATAAAATACTGAACTTTGCACACAAGATTCATATACAAATTGCCTATGCTTTCCTAAATTTTCAGAATTTTTGGAGTAACAGAAGTATGGTCAAAGTCCAGATTACTACAGATTGTTCTATTTTTGACAGATTCTGTTTCGTTGCATTATGTGTTTATTTTGACGAATCTATGGATTGTATCGAGGGGTATAAGATATGGTAAAGCTAGAATACAGTAGGTATAATGAAATAGTAAAATATTAATGGGTTTGCAACAGTACTTAAAGTGGTGATTTTCTTTATTATACTAACGGATCTCACGAAGGTTTTTGTTAAGTTTTGTGTTATTAAAGTTTTCAAGTTTTGGGTGAGATCATGATGGATGAACGAATTAGGAGTGAAAAGAGCCTAAGCTTGGGGATGCCCATGTCACCCCAAGGTAATATTCAAGGAGAACCAAGCAACTAATCTTGGGATTGCCCTGGAAGGCATTCCCTCTTTCTTCTAACGACCATCGGTAATTTTACTTGGAGCTATATTTTTATTCGTCACATATCATGAGTTTTGTTTGGAGCGTCTTGTATTATATGAGTCTTTGTTTGTTTTGATTTTTAGTTTGTCGCAATTATCCTTGCCGGACATGCCTATTTGAGAGAGCCATAATGTTGCCATGATTTATTGGAATTTTTCTATGTGCTTCACTTAAAAAAAATTGAGCTACGGAATTGCTCTAGTGCTTGACTTATACCTTTTTGAGCATGGTGGTTGTTTAATTTTTGAAGAAATGATCTCATGCTTCACTTAAATTATTCTGAGAGTTACTAAAATTTTAAAGAAATATCCTCTCATGCTTCACCTAAGAATTTTGAAGAAATATTTGTGCTCTTGTTCTTCACTTAAATTTGTTTGAGAGCTTGTTTAAAGCCATGGTAATATATAAAACTAGTCCCAAAGTGATAGATAATCAAGAGGGATAATAAAAACAATCATGAAGACCATTGGATATTAAAGCTTGATTCCTTGCAATAGTTTTGCGGCATGGAGATAGTAATATGTGAGTCATGTTGGTGAGTAATTATGCTTCAGTAAGAATGTTGATGTTAAGGTTTGTGATTCCCTGTGCAAGCATGAAATTCAATAGTTACGCAATGAAGCTACATCCTACTTATGGTGCATTATTCTGTTGGGGAACGTAGTAATTTCAAAAAAAATCCTATGCACACGCAAGATCATGGTGATGCATAGCAGCGAGAGGGGAGAGTGTTGTCCACGTACCCTCGTAGACCGAAAGCGGAAGCGTTAGAACAACGCGGTTGATGTAGTCGTACATCTCCACGGCTCGACCGATCATGCACCGAAACTAAGGCACCTCTGAGTTCTAGCACACGTTCAGCTCGATGACGTCCCTCGAACTCCGATCTAGCCGAGTGTCGAGGGAGAGTTCCGTCAGCATGACGGCATGGTGATGATCTTGATGTTCTACCGTCGCAGGGCTTCGCCTAAGCACCGCTACAATATTATCGAGGAGGACTATGGTGGAGGAGGGCACCGCACACGGCTAAGAGATCAAGAGATCAATTGTTGTGTCTATAGGTGCCCCTGCCCCCTTATATAAAGGAGCAAGGGGGGAGGGGCGGCCGGCCTAGGAGGGGGCGCGCCATGGGGAGTCCTACTCCCACCGGGAGTAGGACTCCCTCCTTCCTTGTTGGACTAGGAGAAGGGGGAAGGAAAGGGAGAGGAGGAGAAGGAAAGAGGGGGGCCGGCCCCCCTTGCCCTAAACCAATTTGGTTTGGGCCTTGGGGGGCGCGCCCCACACTTCCCTTGCTGCCCTCTATTTCCACTAAGGCCCATGTAGGCCCATTAAGCCCCCGGGGGGTTCC
>NC_041393.1:258457385-258486191 GCF_002162155.2 Triticum dicoccoides
ACTCTGATAAAATCCCGATTTCACCCGGAACACTTCCAACATCCAAATATATGCTTCCAATATATCAATCTTCATGTCTCAACCATTTCGAGACTCCTCGTCATGTCCGTAATCACATCCGGGACTCCAAACAACCTTAGGTACATCAAAACTCATAAACTCATAATATAACTGTCATTGAAACCTTAAGCGTGCGGACCCTACGGGTTCGAGAACTATGTAGACATGACCGAGACACGTTTCCTGTCAATAACCAATAGTGGAACCAGGATGCTCATATTGGCTCCTACATATTCTACGAAGATCTTTATCGGTCAAACCGCATAACAACATACGTTGTTCCCTTTGTCATCGGTATGTTACTTGCCCGAGATTCGATCATCGGTATCTCAATACCTAGTTCAATCTCGTTATCGGCAAGTATCTTTACTTGTTATGTAATGCATCATTCCGTAACTAACTCATTAGTTACATTGCTTGCAAGGCTTATAGTGATGTGCATTACCGAGAGGGCCCAGAGATACCTCTCCGACAATCGGAGTGACAAAACCTAATCTCGAAATACGCCAACTCAACATGTACCTTTGGAGACACCTGTAGAGCTCCTTTATAATCACACAGTTACGTTGTGACGTTTGGTAGCACACAAAGTGTTCCTTCGGTAAACGGGAGTTGCATAATCTCATAGTTGTAGGAACATGTATAAGTCATGAAGTAAGCAATTGCAACATACTAAACGATCAAGTGCTAGGCTAACGGAATGGGTCATGTCAATCACATCATTCTCCTAATGATTTGATCCCGGTAATCAAATGACAACTCATGTCTATGGTTAGGAAAAATAACCATCTTTGATTAATGAGCTAGTCAAGTAGAGGCATACTAGTGACATTAAGTTTGTCTATGTATTCACACATGTATCATGTTTCCGGTTAATACAATTCTAGCATGAATAATAAACATTTATCATGATATAAGGAAATAAACAATAACTTTATTATTGCCTCTAGGGCATATTTCCTTCAGTCTCCCACTTGCACTAGAGTCAATAATCTAGATTACACAGTAATGATTCTAACACCCATGGAGCCTTGGTGTTGATCATGTTTTGCTCGTGGAAGAGGCTTTGTCAACGGTCTGCAACATTCAGATCCGTATGTATCTAGCAAATCTCTATGTCTCCCACCTGGACTTGGTCTCGGATGGAATTGAAGCGTCTCTTGATGTGCTTGGTCCTCTTGTGAAATCTGGATTCCTTTGCCAAGGCAATTGCACCAGTATTGTCACAGAAGATCTTCATTGGTCCCGATGCACTAGGTATGACACCAAGATCGGAAATGAACTCCTTCATACAGACTCCTTCATTTGTTGCTTCCGAAGTAGCTATGTACTCTGCTTCGCATGTAGATCCCGCCACAACGCTTTGTTTAGAACTGCACCAACTGACAGCTCCACTGTTCAATATAAACATGTATCTGGTTTGCGATTTAGAATCGTCCGGATCAATGTCAAAGCTTGCATCGACGTAACCATTTATGACTAGCTCTTTGTCACCTCCATAAACGAGAAACATATCCTTAGTCCTTTTCAGGTATTTCAGGATATTGTTGACCGCTGTCCAGTGATCCACTCCTGGATTACTTTGGTACCTCCCTGCTAAACTTATTGCTAAGCATACGTCAGGTCTGGTACACAGCATTGCATACATGATAGAGCCTATGGCTGAAGCACAGGGAACATCTTTCATTTTCTCTCTATCTTCTGCTATGGTCGGGCATTGAGTCTGACTCAAATTCACACCTTGTAATACAGGCAAGAACCCTTTCTTTGCCTGATCCATTTTGAACTTTTTCAAAACTTTATCAAAGTATGTGCTTTGTGAAAGTCCAATTAAGCGTCTTGATCTAGCTCTATAGATCTTGATGCCCAATATGTAAGCAGCTTCGCCGAGGTCTTTCATCGAAAAAGTTTTATTCAAGTATCCCTTTATGCTATCCAGAAATTCTATATCATTTCCAATTAATAATATGTCATCTACATATATAATCAAAAATGCTATAGAGCTCCCACTCACTTTCTTGTAAATATAGACTTCTCCAAAAGTCTGTATAAAACCATATGCTTTGATCACACTATCAAAGCGTTTATTCCAACTCCGAGAGGCTTGCACCAGTCCATAAATGGATCGCTGGAGCTTGCACACTTTGTTAGCACCTTTTGGATCGACAAAACCTTCTAGTTGCATCATATACAACTCTTCTTCCAGAAATCCATTCAGGAATGCAGCTTTGACATCCATTTGCCATATTTCATAATCATAAAATGCGGCAATTGCTAGCATGATTCGGACAGACTTAAGCATCGCTACGGGTGAGAAAGTCTCATCGTAGTCAACCCCTTGAACTTGTCGAAAACCTTTTGCAACAAGTCGAGCTTTGAAGACAGTTACATTACCATCAGCGTCAGTCTTCTTCTTGAAGATCCATTTATTCTCGATGGCTTGTCGATCATCGGGCAAGTCAACCAAAGTCCATACTTTGTTCTCATACATGGATCCCATCTCAGATTTCATGGCCTCAAGCCATTTGCGGAATCTGGGCTCATCATCGCTTCCTCATAGTTTGTAGGTTCTCCATGGTCAAGTAACATGACTTCCAGAATAGGATTACCATACCACTCTGGTGCGGATCTTACTATGGTTGACCTATGAGGTTCGGTAGTAACTTGATCTGAAGTTTCATGATCAATATCATTAGCTTCCTCACTAATTGGTGTAGTCGTCACAAGAACCAGTTTCTGTGATGAACTACTTTCCAATAAGGGAGCAGGTACAGTTACCTCATCAAGTTCTACTTTCCTCCCACTCACTTCTTTTGAGAGAAACTCCTTATCTAGAAAGGATCCAAATTTAGCAAGAGAAGTCTTGCCTTCAGATCTGTGATAGAAGGTGTACCCAATAGTCACTTTTGGGTATCCTATGAAGACACATTTCTCCTATTTGGGTTCGAGCTTATCTGGTTGAAGTTTCTTCACATAAGCATCGCAGCCCCAAACTTTAAGAAACGACAACTTTGGTTTCTTGCCAAACCACAGTTCATGGCGTCGTCTCGACGGATTTTGATGGTGCCCTATTTAACGTGAATGTGGTCGTCTCTAAAGCATAACCCCAAAATGATAGCAGTAAATCAGTAAGAGACATCATAAATCGCACCATATCTAGTAAAGTACGATTACGACGTTCGGATACACCATTTCGTTGTGGTGTTCCGGGTGGCGTGAGTTGTGAAACTATTCCGCATTGTTTCAAATGTAAACCAAACTTGTAACTCAAATATTCTCCTCCACGATCAGATTGTAGAATCTTTATTTTCTTGTTACAATGATTTTCCACTTCACTCTGAAATTCTTTGAACTTTTCAAATGTTTCAGACTTGTGTTTCATCAAGTAGATATACCCATATCTGCTCAAATCATCTGTGAAGGTGAGAAAATGACGATACCTGCCGTGAGCCTCAATATTCATTGGACCACATACATCACTATGTATGATTTCCAACAAATCAGTTGCTCGTTCCATAGTTCCGGAGAATGGCGTTTTAGTCATCTTGCCCATGAGGCACGGTTCGCAAGTACCAAGTGATTCATAATCAAGTGATTCCAGAAGTCCATCAGTATGGAGTTTCTTCATGCGCTGTACACCAATATGACCCAAACGGCAGTGCCACAAATAAGTTGCACTATCATTACAACTCTGCATCTTTTGGCTTCAACATTATGAATATGTGTATCACTACTATCGAGATTTAATAGAAATATACCACTCTTCAAGGGTGCGTGACCATAAAAGATATTACTCATATAAATAGAACAACCATTATTCTATGATTTAAATGAATAACTACCTCGCATCAAACAAGATCTAGATATAATGTTCATGCTCAACGCTGGCACCAAATAACAATTATTCAGGTCTAAAACTAACCCGAAGGTAGATGTAGAGGTAGCGTGCCGACCGCGATCACATCGACTTTGGAACCATTTCCCATGCACATCGTCACCTCATCCTTAGCCAATCTTCGCTTAATCCGTAGTCCCTGTTTCGAGTTGCAAATATTAGCAACAGAACCAGTATCAAATACCCAGGTGCTACAGTGAGCATTAGTAAGGTACACATCAATAACATGTATATCACATATACCTTTATTCACCTTGCCATCCTTCTTATCGGCCAAATACTTGTGGCAGTTCCGCTTCCAGTGACTAGTCTGCTTACAATAGAAGCACTTAGTCTCAGGCTTAGGTCCAGATTTGGGTTTCTTCTCTTGAGAAGCAACTTGTTTGTTGTTCTTCTTGAAGTTCCCCTTCTTCTTCCCTTTACCCTTTTTCTTGAAACTGGTGGTCTTATTGACCATCAACACTTGATGCTCCTTCTTGATTTCTACCTCCGCAGCCTTTAGCATCGCGAAGAGCTCGGGAATAGTCTTGTCCATCCCTTGCATATTATAGTTCATCATGAAGCTCTTGTAGCTTGGTGGCAGTGATTGAAGAATTCTGTCAATGACACTATCATCAGGAAGATTAACTCCCAGTTGAATTAAGTGATTGTTATACCTAGACATTTTGTGTATATGTTCACTGACAGAACTATTCTCTTCCATCATGCAACTATAGAACTTATTGGAGACTTCATATCTCTCATTCCGGGCATTTGCTTGAAATATTAACTTCAACTCCTGGAACATCTCATATGCTCCATGACGTTCAAAACTTCGTTGAAGTCCCGGTTCTAAGCCGTAAAGCATGGCACACTGAACTATCGAGTAGTCATCAGCTTTGCTCTGCCAAACATTCTTAATGTCATCAGTTGCATCTGCAGCAGGCCTGGCACCCAGCGGTGCTTCCAGGACGTAATTTTTCTGTGCAGCAATGAGGATAATCCTCAAGTTATGGACCCAGTCCGTGTAATTGCTACCATCATCTTCCAACTTAGATTTCTCAAGGAACGCATTAAAATTCAACGGAACAACAGCACGAGCCATCTATCTACAACAAACATAGTCAAGCAAAATACTATCAGGTACTAAGTTCATGATAAATTTAAGTTCTATTAATCATAATACTAAAGAACTCCCACTTAGACAAACATCTCTCTAGTCATCTAAGTGATCACGTGATCCAAATCAACTAAACCATGTCCGATCATCACGTGAGATGGAGTAGTTTTCAATGGTGAACATCACTATGTTGATCATATCTACTATATGATTCACGTTCGACCTTTCGGTCTCCGTGTTCCGAGGCCATATCTGTATATGCTCGGCTCGTCAAGTTTAACCTGAGTATTCCGCATGTGCAACTATTTTGCACCCGTTGTATTTGAACGTAGAGCCTATCACACACGATCATCACGTGGTGTCTCAGCACGAAGAACTTTCGCAATGGTGCATACTCAGGGAGAACACTTCTTGATAATTAGTGAGAAATCATCTTAAAATTCTACCGTCAATCAAAGCAAGATAAGATGCATAAAGGATAAGCATCACATGCAATCAATATAAGTGATATGATACGGCCATCATCATCTTGTGCTTGTGATCTCCATCTCCGAAGCACCGTCTTGATCACCATCGTAACCGGCACGACACCTTGATCTCCATCGTAGCATCGTTGTCGTTTCGCCATCTATTGCTTCTACAACTATCGCTACCGCTTAGTGATAAAGTAAAGCAATTACAGGGCGCTTGCATTTCATACAATAAAGCGACAACCATATGGCTCCTGCCAGTTGCCGATAACTCGGTTACAAAACTTGATCATCTCATACAATAAAATATAGCATCATGCCTTGACCATATCACATCACAACATGCCCTGCAAAAAACAAGTTAGACGTCCTCTACTTTGTTGTTGCAAATTTTACGTGGCTGCTACGAGCTGAGCAAGAACCGTTCTTACCTACGCATCAAAACCACAACGATAGTTCGTCAAGTTAGTGTTGTTTTAAACTTTGCAAGGACCGGGCGTAGCCACACTCGGTTC
This sequence comes from Triticum dicoccoides, assembly GCF_002162155.2. Taxonomy (NCBI): domain Eukaryota; kingdom Viridiplantae; phylum Streptophyta; class Magnoliopsida; order Poales; family Poaceae; genus Triticum; species Triticum dicoccoides. The sequence goes on from NC_041393.1 coordinate 258,463,425, forward strand.
AACTAAAGTTGGAGAAACTGAAACCCGCCAGCCACCTGTGTGCAAAGCACGTCGGTAGAACCAGTCTCGCATAAGCGTAAGCGTAATGTCGGTCCGGGCCGCTTCATCCAACAATACCGCCGAACCAAAGTATTACATGTTGGTAAGCAATATGACTTGTATCGCTCACAACTCACTTGTGATCTACTCGTGCATATAACATCTACGCATAAAACCAGGCTCGGATGCCACTGTTGGGGAACGTAGTAATTTCAAAAAAAAATCCTACGCACACGCAAGATCATGGTGATGCATAGCAACGAGAGGGGAGAGTGTTGTCCACGCACCCTCCTAGACCGAAAGCGGAAGCGTTGGAACAACGTGGTTGATGTAGTCGTACGTCTTCACGACACGACCGATCAAGCACCGAAACTACGGCACCTCCGAGTTCTAGCACACGTTCAGCTCGATGATGTCCCTCGAACTCCAATCCAGCCGAGTGTCTAGGGAGAGTTCCGTCAGCATGACGTCATGGTGATAATCTTGATGTTCTACTGTCGCAGGGCTTCGCCTAAGCACTGCTACAATATTATCGAGGAGGACTATGGTGGAGGGGGGCACCGCACACGGCTAAGAGATCAAGAGATCAATTGTTGTGTCTAGAGGTGCCCCCTGCCCCGTATATAAAGGAGCAAGGGGGGAGGGGCGGTCGGCCTAGGAGGGGGCGCGCCATGGGGAGTCCTACTCCCATCGGGAGTAGGACTCCCTCCTTCCTTGTTGGACTAGGAGAAGGGGGAAGGAAAGGGGGAGGAGGAGAACGAAAGAGGGGTGCCGGCCCCCTTGCCCTAAACCAATTCGTTTTGGGCCTTGGGGGGCGCGCCCCACACTCCCCTTGATGCCCTCTATTTCCACTAAGGCCCAAGCCCCCGGGGGGTTCCGATAACCCCCCGATACTCTGGTAAAATCCCGATTTCACCCGGAACACTTCCGACATCCAAATATATGCTTCCGATATATCAATCTTCATGTCTTGACCATTTCGAGACTCCTCATCATGTCTGTAATCACATCCGGGACTCCAAACAACCTTCAGTACATCAAAACTCATAAACTCATAATATAACTGTCATCGAAACCTTAAGCGTGCGGACCCTACGGGTTCGAGAACTCTCTAGACATGACCGAGACACGTTTCCGGTCAATAAACAATAGCGGAACCTGGATACTCATATTGGCTCCTACATATTCTACGAAGATCTTTATCGGTCCAACCACATAACAACATATGTTGTTCCCTTTGTCATCGGTATGTTACTTGCCCGAGATTCGATCGTCGGTATCTCAATACCTAGTTCAATCTCGTTACCGGCAAGTCTCTTTACTCTTTATGTAATGCATGTTTCCGTAACTAACTCATTAGTTACATTGCTTGCAAGGCTTATAGTGATGTGCATTACCGAGAGGGCCCAGAGATACCTCTCCGACAATCGGAGTGACAAAACCTAATCTCGAAATACGCCAACTCAACATCTACCTTTGGAGACACCTATAGAGCTCCTTTATAATCACCCAGTTACGTTGTGACGTTTGGTAGCACACAAAGTTCCTCCGGTAAACGGGAGTTGCATAATCTCATAGTTGTAGGAACATGTATAAGTCATGAAGAAAGCAATAGCAACATACTAAACGATCAAGTGCTAAGCTAACGGAATGGGTCATGTCAATCACATCATTCTCCTAATGATGTCATCCCGTTAATCGAATGACAACTCATGTCTATGGTTAGGAAACATAACCATCTTTGATTAATGAGCTAGTCAAGTAGAGGCATACTAGTGACATTAAGTTTGTCTATGTATTCACACATGTATCATGTTTCCGGTTAATACAATTCTAGCATGAATAATAAACATTTATCATGATATAAGGAAATAAATAATAACTTTATTATTGCCTCTAGGGCATATTTCCTTCATATTCGGTGTTAGTTTTGTTTAATGCTCACTTATGGTCATTTTTGTTTCTTGGTTGGTTGCTTTTCAATCTATTTGCTATCCTTCCTTTGTACTAAGCAGGAATACTGCTTTGCCTTCTAACACCTAAACCAAGTTGTGCCAAATGAGTCCACCATACCTACGTATATGCGGTATTTCCATGCCATTCCAAGTAAATTTGCATGTGGCAACTCTAATTTTCAAAATGAATTTGCTTTTTGTGTGCCTGTACCACTCATGATGCGGCAAGGGGTGGCCAGTATTTTTCCGTGCTTGATGTGTTATTCTGAAGATCAGTGTTTATTCACTTGTCATTGCACGAAAGTGTGGCCGGTAATAGGGATGCCCCGTCCTGAATTGAAAAAGAAATTTACTTTTCATTGTCAATATTAAATTCCTTGGAAAGTGTTGGTATGGAAGGCACCCGTGGATACGGCTAGCCATGGATTGTGAAAGAATGGTGGAAAAAGGAATAAACTTTATGTTAAGTTTGGGAACCGCCTATGATGTATCTAGCATGGAAAGTATTGGGAATTCTCGGTCATTTTTGTTGACGGGAAAAGAATGCCTCTCAAAACAATTTTATCTCACAATTAAAGCTTTGAGCTTTGGCACCTCTACAAATCTCTGCTTCCCTCTATGAAGGTCCTATCTATTTACTTTTATGCAATTTTTATTTTTATTGAGTCTCCATTTTCTCTTATAAAGCACCAACTAGGGAGCACTATTATCATGCTTGAGCATTGGATGTAGCTAATATTTGAGTGTGTTTCGTGAATGGATCAATGATTGAGCATAATGGGCTAGGGATAGCTTTCTTTAGTGTTGATATTTTGAAAAACATGGTTGCTTGTTAATATGCTTGAGTATTGAAGTCTTCATGTCAAATTATAAACTATTGCTTTGAATCATCTAAAGTCCAAATGTCCATGATACAAAAGAAAAGAATATGTGATAAATATGATGGGTAGCATTCCACATCAAATATTCTATTTTTATCATTTACCTACTAGAGGACGAGCAGGAACTAAGCTTGGGGATGCTGATACGTGTCCAACGTATCTATAATTTTTTTTGTTCCATGCTATTAAAGTATCATTCTTGGATATTTTATACACATTTACTAGCAACTTTATAACATTTTTTTGGACTAACCTATTGACATAGTGCCGAGTGCAAGTAGCTATTTTTTGCTTTTATTTACTCCGCAGAATATCCATACCATGCGAAGTCCAAATGCAGCGAAACTTTTTGGAGATTTTTTTTCTACCATGTAGACACCCAGGAGGCCCAAGTTGTGTACCAGAAGGGCCCTATGGGGCCATCTAGGCACCAGGGCACGCCAGGGCACCCATGCATGCCCTGCTGGGTAGTGGGGCCCACAGGAACCCACCTCCACCGCCTCTCAGCTCTATAAATACTCTAATATTCCAGAAACCCTAGGGGAGTCGATGAAACACAATTCTAGTCACCGCAAGTTCCAGAACCATGAGATCTAGTCTAGAGGCCTTCTCCGTCACTCTGCCGGAGGGATCAACGATCATGAAGGGGTTCTTCATCATCACCCTTTCCCCTCCGATGATGCGTGAGTAGTTCACCATCGATGTTCTCCTCGATGGTCCATAGGAAGTAGCTAGATGGCATTTTCTCTCTTTTTGATCTTCAATACAGTGTTCTCCTCGATGTTCTTGGAGATCTATTTTATGTAATTACTTTTGGCGGTGTGTTTGTTGGGATCTGATGAATTGCGAGTTTATGATCAGTTCTATCTATGAATATTATTTGAGTCTTTGTTGAACTCTCTTGTGCATAATTGTGATACATCCATTTTGAATCATGTTTTTCTACTGTTATTTATAATGTTTTTATGCATAATAATGCTTTATGGAGTAATTCTAATGCCTTTTCCCTCATAATATGCAAGGTTTACACAAAGAGGGAGAATGACGGCAGCTGGAATTCCGGACCTGAAAAAGTTACGTCAAAGTTACCTATTATGCACATCTCCAAATGAGCCGAAAGTTCATGGAGATTTTTAGGGAATATTTAAGAATTATTGGAGCAAATAATTACTACAGGGGACCCACCAGGTGGGCACAACCCACTTGGGCGCTCTAGGGCCCCCAGGCATGCCCTGGTGGGTTGTGCCCTCCTCGGCCCACCTCCGGTGCCCATCTTCTGGTTTATAAGTCATTTTGACCTAGAAAAAATAAGGAGAGGACTTCCAGGATGAAGCGTCGCTGTCTCGAGGCAGAACGTTGGCAGGAGTACTTTTGCCCTCTGATGGAGTGATTCCGCTGGGGGAACTTCCCTCCTAGAGAGGGCAATCATTGTCATCATCATCACCAGCAACTCTTCCACCTTGGGGGGGGGGGGGAATCTCCATCAACATCTTCGATAGCACCATCTCATCTCAAAACCTAGTTCACCTCTTGTGTTCAATCTTTGTACCGGAACATTAGATTCGTACTTGTGGGTGACTAGTAGTGTTGATTACATCTTGTAGTTGATTACTATATGGCTTATTTGGTGGAAGATTATATGTTCAGATCCATGATGCTATTTAATACCCCTCTGATCTTGGGCATGATTATCATTTGTGAGTAGTTACTTTTGTTCTTGAGGTCACGGGAGAAATCTTGTTGCAAGTAATCATGTGAACTTGACATGTGTTCGATATTTTGATGATATGTATATTGTGATTCCCTTAGTGGTGTCATGTGAATGTCGACTACATGAAACTTCACCTTATTAGGGCCTAAGGCAATGCATTGTGGAGTAGTTATTAGATGATGGGTTGCTAGAGTGACAGAAGCTTAAACCCTAGTTTATGCGCTACTTCATAAGGGGCTGATTTGGATTCAAAAGTTTAATGCTATGGTTAGATTTTATCTTAATACTTTTATCGTAGTTGCGGATGCTTACGAGGGGGTTAATCATAAGTAGGAGGCTTGTTCAAGTAAGAACAACACCTAAGCACCGGTCCACCCACATATCAAATTATCAAAGTAGTGAACACGAATCAAACCAACATGATGAAAGTGACTTGATGAAATTCCCGTGTACCCTCAAGAATGCTTTGCTTATTATAAGAGACTGTTTTGGCCTGTCCTTTGACACAAAAGGATTGGGCTACCTTGCTGCATATTACTTACTGTTACCATTGCATGCTCGTTACAAATTAAAACCACTTGTCATTTCCTTCTGCTCCTCTTTGGGTTAGATGCTCTTACTTATCGAAAGGACTACGATTGATCCCCTATACTTGTGGGTCATCAAGGCTCTTTTCTGGCGCAGTTTCCGAGGAGTGAATTGCTCTTGGTAAGTGGAAATCGGTAAGGAAAAATTATTACTACATGCTGAAATTTATTGTCACTTGTTACTATGGAGAACAATCATTTGAGGGGTTTGTTCGAGGTATCTTCACCTCGATCGGAACCACAATTTTCCCCTCAACCTACCGCACCTACTGAAAATATTGGCTCTGAAATTCCTTCGGGCATGATAGAATAATTGCTAGCTAATCCTTATGCAGGAGATCAAACCAACATCCTGATATGCACTTGATATATGTGGCTGAAATTTGTGGATTATTTAAGCTTGCAGGTTTGCCCAGAGATGAAGCTAAGAAGAAGGTTTTCCCTTTATATTTGAAGGGAAAAAGCATTGGCATGGTATAGTCTATGTGCTGATATTGGATCTTGGAAATGGAATCGATTGAAATTAGAATTTCACCAAAAAATTATCCTGTGCATCTAGTTCATCGTGATTGGAATTACGTACATAATTTTCTGCCTCGTGAAGGAGAAAGTATCACTCTAGCTTGGGGGAGGCTTAAGTCATGTTATATTCATGCCCAAATCATGAGCTCTCAAGAGAAATTATCATTCAGAATTTTTATGCTCGGCTTTCTTATTATGATCGATTCATGCTTGATACTTCTTGTACTGGTTCTTTTATGAAGAAGACTATTGAATTCTGGTGGGATCTTTCAGAAAGAATTAAACGCAACTCCGAAAATTGGGAACTCGGCAAAGGTAAAGAGTTGGGTATTAAGCTTGAGATGGATTTTGTTAAATCTTTTGTGAATATCAATGCTTTTCAAAAGTTTTGCACTAAATATTGACTTGACTCGGAGATAGTAGCTTCTTTTTGTGAATCATTTGCTACACATGTTGATCTCCCTAAGGAGAAGTGGTTTAAATATCACCCACCTATCAAAGAAGAAATTAAAGAATCGGTAATAGACAAAGAAGAAACTACTATTTATAATGTTGATCCAGTTGTAGCTACTTCTTATATTGAAAACCCACCTTTTCCTTTTAGGATAAAGGAACATGCTAAGGTTTCATCCGTGGTCAATAAAAGTAACATTAGGGCACCAAATAATGCTGAACAAATCAGAGTAGAAACTAGTGTTGCTATGGTTAAAGATCTCTTGGTACAAAATATTGATGGGCATGTTATTTACTTCTGTGATGAAGCTGCTAGAATTGGTAAACCACGTGAAAAAGATAAACATAGACCTGTTGTTGGCATGCATGTTGTCTCAGTCAAAATAGGAGATCACTGTTAGCACGGCTTATGTGTTTTATGTGCTAGCATAAGTGCTATTCGTTTTACCTTATATCAAGAAATTATGAATGACATAGCACCCGCTAAAATAGAAGACATAGATGTTACTATTAAGCTTGCTAATAGAGACACCATCACACCACTTGGGATCGTTAGAGATGTTGAAGTCTTGTGTGAGAAAACAAAATATCCTACTGATTTTCTAGTTATAGGTTCCCCACAAGATGACTTTTGTCCCATTATCTTTGGTAGACCTTTCTTGAACATCGATAATGCTAAAATATATTGTGAGAAACAAATTGTCAGTGTTAGTTTTGGTGATGAATCTCATGAGTTTACTTTTTCTAAGTTCAATCGAAAACATCATAAGAAAGAATTGCCTATTAAGGATGAATAGTTGGTATTTCTTCTATTGTCGTGGCTCCTACTGATCCACTAGAAAAATATTTGCTAGACCATGAAAACAATATGCATATGCATGAAAGGAATGAAATAGATAGAATCTTCTTTGAACAATGACCTCTACTTAAACACAATTTGCCTATTGAAACTCTAGGAGGTCCACATCCACCTAAAGGCGATCCCGTGTTTGAAATAAAACAATTTCTAGACACTTTGAAATATGCTTATCTTGATGAGAAAAAGATACATCCTGTTATTATTAGTGCTAACCTTTCAAAACAGGAATAACAAAGATTATTGAAAATTTTGAAGAAGCACAGAGCTGCTATTGGATATACTCGTGATGACCTTAAGGGCATTAGTCCCACTCTCTGTTAGCACAAGATTAATATGGAACCTGATGCTAAACCCGTTGTTGATCATCAACGACATTTAAATCCTAAGATGAAAGAAGTGGTAAGAACTGAAATATTAAAGCTTCTAGAGGCAGGTATAATTTATCCCATAGTTGATAGTAGATGGGTAAGTCCCGTTCATTGTGTCCTTAAGAAGGGAGATATTACTGTTGTTCCTAATGATAAGAATGAACATATTCCACAGACAATTGTTGCTGGCTATAGAATGGTAATTGATTTTAGAAAATTAATTAAAGAAACTATAAAAGATCATTACCCTTTGCCTTTTCTTGATCAAATGCTAGAAAGAGTATCTGAGCACACACACTTTTGTTTTCTCGATGGATATTCTGGTTTTTCTCAAATACCTGTTTCACAACCTAATCAAGAGGAAACCACCTTACTTTCCCTTTCGAAACTTATGCTTATAGATGTATGCCTTTTGGTTTATGCAATGCACCTTCTACCTTTCAACGATGCATGACTGCTATATTCTCTGGTTTTTGTGAAAACATTGTTGAGGTTTTCATGGATGACTTTCCCATTTAGGGAACTTGTTTTGATGATTGCTTAAGCAACCTTGATCGAGTTTTGCATAGATGTGAGTAAACCAACCTTGTCTTGAATTGGGAGAAGTGCCACTTTATGGTTAATGAAGGTATTATCTTGGGGCATAAAATTTCTCAAAGAGGTATTAGGGTGGATAAATCTAAAGTTGATGCAATTGAGAAAATGCCATGTCCTAGAGATATTAAAGGTATTCGTAGTTTTCTCGGTCATGCTGGTTTCTATAGGAGATTTATTAAAGACTTCTCTAAAATTTCTAGGCCTCTTACAAATCTTTTACAAAAGGATGTTCCATTCGTTTTTATGATGATTGTGTAGAAGCCTTTGAAACTCTTAAGAAAGCCTTAATTTCTACACCTATTGTTCAACCACCTGATTGGAACTTGCCTTTTAAAATAATCTGTGATACTAGTGATTATGCTATTGGTGCTATTTTAGGACAAAGAGTTGATAAGAAACTAAATGTAATTCATTATGCTAGCAAAACTCTAGGCAGTGCCCAAAGAAATTATGCTACTACTGAAAAAGAATTTATAACAGTTGTGTTTGCTTGTGATAAATTCAGATCTTACATTGTTAATTCTAAAGTTACTGTTCACACCGATCATGCTTAAATATCTTATGGAAAAGAAATATGCTAAACCTAGACTCATTAGGTGGGTTCTCCCGCTACAATAATTCGATTCACATATTACTGATAGGAAAGGAGCTGAGAACCCTGTAGTTGATAACTTATCTAGGTTAGAGAATATTCTTGATGACCACAACCTATTAATGATAGCTTTCCTGATGAGTAGTTAGCTGCAATAATTGTTTCCCATAACACTCCTTGGTATGCTAACTATGCTAATTATATTGTTGCTAAATATATACCACCTAGCTTCACATACCAACAAAAGAAAAAAATTCTTCTATGATTTAAGACATTACTTTTCGAATGACCCACATCTTTATAAAGGAGTAGATGGTGTTATTAGACGTTGTGTACCTGAGCATGAACATGGACAAATCCTACAGAAATGACACTACGAAACTTATGGAGGGCATCATGCGGGAGATAGAACTGCTCACAAGGTATTGCAATCCGGTTTTTATTGGCCTACACTCTTCAAGGATGCCCGTAAGTTTGTTTTATCTTGTGATGAATGCCAAAGAATTGGTAATATCGGTAAGGGTCAAGAAATGCCTATGAATTATTCAATTATTGTTGAGCCATTTGATGTTTGGGTTTTTTGATTATATGGGACCTTTTCCTTCCTCTAATTGGTATACACATATTTTGGTTGTGGTTGATTATGTTACTAAATGGCTAGAAGCTATTCCAACTAGTAGTGCTAATCACAACACTTCCATTAAAATGCTTAAATAAGTTATTTTTTCCAAGGTTTGGAGTCCCTAGATATTAAATGACTGATGGTGGTTCACACTTTATTCATGGTAATTTTCATAAAATGCTTGCTAAGTATGATGTTAACCATAGAATTGCATCACCCTATCATCCTCAATCAAGTGGTCAAGTTGAACTTAGCAATAGAGAAATAAAGCTAATATTACAAAAAATTGCTAATAGGTCCCGAAAGAATTGGTCTAAGAAATTGGATGATGCACTTTGGGCCTATAGAACAGCATATAAAAATCCTATGGGTATGTCTCCCTATAAAATGGTTTATGGAAAAGCTTGTCATTTGCCTCTTGAGTTAGAACATAAAGCATATTTGGCAATTAAAGAACTCAACTATGATTTCAAACTTGCCGATGAAAAGAGGTTATTTGATATTAGCTCATTGGATGAATGGAGAACCCAAGCCTACGAAAATGCCAAGCTATTTAAAGAAAAGTTTAAAAGATGGCATGACAAAAGAATCCAAAAGACGGAATTTAAAGTTGGTGAATATGTTCTTTTGTACAACTCTCGTTTCAGATTCTTTGCAGGAAAGCTTCTCTTTAAAAGGGAAGGACCATATATATCATCAAGGAGGTTCATCGTTATGGAGCTATTAAAATAAATAATGTCGAAGGTACTAACCCTAAGGTTGTCAACAGGCAAAGAATAAAACAATATATCTCAGGTATGCCCATTAATGTTGAAAGAAATATTATCCAAATTATGACACCAGAAGAACATATAAAAGAAACCTTCTGAAACACTCCAGAATAACCAAAAAAGAGGAGGTATGTGATACGGTAAGTAAACGGACCATGAAAAATCCGCAAAATATTTTCTGTCAGATTCAGAATATATTAAAAATTAGGAAAATAATAAACAACCAAGAAGGTAACCCTGGTGGGCACAAGACACCAGGGCGACACCAGGGCATGCCTGGCTTACCAGACGCGCCCATGTGGGTTGTGCCCACCTCGGGTACCTTCCGGACTCCGTTTTCTCATGTTTGCTTGTTTCCCAAGATAAAAAAATCTTTATATACCCCCCGTACCTATTTGACCATCTCAAGACTCAGAAAATATGTCATCTCAAGACTCAGAGGGTGAGAGCTACGTTGTTGATTATATTGCAAACCCCTAGGTTTACGAAGATGCGGAACATTATGTTTGGACTACGGAGGAGGAAGAAGACTATGATCCTAAAAGGAAGGAAAAGGCAAGCTTAGATCAAGATGAAGTTCCATTACCCCAGCCGAGGAATTCAATAAGTTGAGTCTCCCCAATAAAGAAAAGAAACCTAAGATCAAGTTTATCCCTTTTCGTCTCCTAGAGGAAAATAAGCAAGAATTATACAGAAAGATATTGATGTTGGAGCAGGAGATCAATGACTTGAAGGAGGAGAATTCCGTCCTCAAGCGTATGCTGAGGAGGAAGGACAAGATCGCTACTACCTCATCACCACCAACTTCTTTATCACCAAAGGAGACTTGTGTATCAGGTATGGACACTCCCCTTGGCTTGTGCCAAGCTTGGGGGAGGTGTCCCGATATCGTATCACCACCACTATCTTTGCCTTTATCTATTTTAGTTCGATCCTTAGTTATCTTTTGATTTAGTTGAATAAAAGTTTTAGTTTGATCCTTTCTTTTCGAGTATTTGCTTAGTGATCTATCTTTTGATGTAATCGTGTGCGAGATATATAATAAAGTTTAGTTTGAGTTTTGCTTTCTTTACTTTCATGTTCCAATAAAAAGAAAGGAAATAAATGGAAAAGATCATATACTAATCTTATGGTAAGTAATGACATCACATAAGGAAGAGTTTTAGTAAAATTTATTGGAGATTTACAAACATAGTATTGGTCAATGATGCAATTCATGAAATAATTAATAAAGGGAAGAGAAGATTCACATGTAAATGTACTATCTTGGACATCTTTTATGATTGTGAGCCCCCATCAAAATATTATGTGCCAAAATTGTTGACATTGGACAAGGAAGACAATGTAACAATTTATGTTTTTTCATATTCACATAGAGGTCATATTGTCATAGATCCTTTAACATGTGGTGCTTGCTCCCTATCTTTGCTAGCCAAAAATTCCTCACTAAGTAGATATACTACTTGTGCATCCAAAAACCCTTAAACCCAAATATTGTTTTGAGAATCCACCATACCTACCCATGGATTGAGTAAGATCCTTCAAGTAAGTTGTCATCGGTGCAAAAAGGTAATAAAAATCGCTTCTAAAGTTGTTAGATCATTTAGTGTAAGAGAAAATTGAGTGTTGTACGAACATGTGATGGCAAAATAATAAAGGCGACAGACTGCATAATAAAGGTTGCTATCACAAGGGGCAATATAACGTGACGTTCTTTTGCATTAAGAGATTGAGCGTACAACCAAAAAGCTCATTGCAACCTCTGCTTCCCTCTACGAAGGGCCTATATTTTAATTTTATGTATTTACTTTTATGCAAGAGTCCAAGTATTCTTCCCTTTTCCTTTTTATTTTCTCTTTTGCAAGCATCATGTGGTGCGGAAAGATCTAGGCACATATATCCAGTTGAATATGGGTGGGCATGAGTTATTATTGTTGACATCACCCTTGAGGTGAATAAGTTGGGAGGCAAAATTATAAGCCCCTATCTTCCTATGTATCTGGTTGAACCTTTTTTCTCATGTGTATGCGGTGAAAGTTAGCAATCATAGAAGATTATACGATGGTTGAGTATGTGGACTTGCCAAAAGGCTCCGATACGTGACCCTTCCTGAAAAGATGATGAATTGTAGTTGCAAAGTTGACCGAGAACATAGTTTGTTGGTTATCAATAGAGATTATGCTTTACACTTCGATGTTGTGATGAATTGTTACTTGTTCATGAGAAGTTTATTATAAAAGTTATGTGATAAAATTTCTGTAATAAAGTTTGTTGCTATTACAATAATATACATGATGCTTCTATGTCTATATTTTATTTCTATCGACCTCTCTCTCTCTCTCTCTCTAAGCATGTGGACATGTTTTTCGATTTTGATTTTTGCTTTAGGACAAGCGAGGTCTAAGCTTGGCGGAGTTCATATGTCCATTTTGCATCATGTTTTCCTACTATTATTTATAATGTTTTTATGCATAATAATGCTTTACGGAGTAATTCTAATGCCTTTTCTCTCATAATATGCAAGGTTTACACAAAGAGGGAGAATGCGGGCAGCTAGAATTCTGGACCTAAAAAAGCTACGTCAGAGTTACCTATTCTGCACATCTCTAAATGAGCTGAAACTTCACGGAGATTTTTCATGGAAAATTTAAGAATTATTGGAGTAAATAATTTCTAGAGGGGGCCCACCAGGTGGGCACAACCCACCTAGGCACACGATGGCCCCCAGGCGCACCCTGGTGGGTTGTGCCCTCCTCGGCCCACCTCCGGTGCCCATCTTCTGGTATATAAGTCATTTTGACCTAGAAAAAAAATAAGGATGGGCCTTTCAGGTTGAAGCACTGCCTTCTTGAGGCAGAACTTGGGCACAAGCACTTTTGCCCTCCTGCGGAGTGATTCCGTTGGGGGAACTACCCTCCCGGAGGGGGAAATCATCGTCGTCATCATCACCAACAACTCTCCCATCTTGGGGAGGGCAATCTCCATCAACCTCTTTGACAACACCATCTCATCTCAAACCCTAGTTCATCTCTTGTGTTCAATCTTTGTACCGGAACCTTAGATTGGTACTTGTGGGTGACTAGTAGTGTTGATTACATCTTTTAGTTGATTACTATATGGTTTATTTGGTGGAAGATTATATGTTCAGATCCATTATGCTATTTAATACCCCTCTGATCTTGAGCATGATTATCATTTGTGAGTAGTTACTTTTGTTCTTGAGGTCATGGGAGAAATCTTATTGCAAGTAATCATGTGAACTTGATATGTGTTCTATATTTGGATGATATGTATGTTGTGCTTCTCTTAGTGGTGTCATGTCAACGTCGACTACATGACACGTCACGTTATTACCTTAGGGAATGCATTGTGGAGTAGTTATTAGATGATGGGTTTCTAGAGTGACAGAAGCTTAAACCCTAGTTTATGCGCTACTTCATAAGGGGCTGATTTGGATCCATTTTAATGATATGGTTAGATTTTATCTTAATACTTTTCTCATAGTTGTGGATGCTTGCGAGGGGGTTAATCATAAGTAGGAGGTTTTTTCAAGTAAGAACAATACCTAAGCACTGGTCCACCCACATATCAAATTATCGAAGTAGCGAACACGAATCAAACCAACATGATGAATGTGACTAGATGAAATTCCCGTGTACCATCAAGAACACTTGCTTATTATAAGAGACTGTTTTGGCCTGTCCTTTGCCAGAAGAGGATTGGACTACCTTGTTGCATATTACTTACCGTTACCGTTACTGGCTCTTTACAAATTATCTTGCTATCAAACTACTCATCACTTATAATTTCAGTGCTTGAAGAGAATACCTTGCTGAAAACCACTTGTTATTTCCTTCTTCTCTTCATTGGGTTCAACACTCTTACTTATTGAAAGGACTATGATTGACCCCCTATACTTGTGGGTCATAATATTTTTATAGCCTTGCATTTCTTCTTCGAAACTTTGGTTTGGTTTGGCCTAGCCAACTAGATTGATTTTTCTTTCCATGGGAAGAGGTGCTTTGTGATGGGTTCAATGCCATGCTCAATCTCAGTGATAGAAGGAGACATGAGATGCATGTATCGTTGCCATTAAGGATAAAAAGATGGGGTCTATTCCTACATGAATAGATCTTGTCTAAATCATGCCATCGTTCTTGTTGCATTACTCCATTTTTTCCATGAACTTTAATACTCTAGATGCATGCTAGATAGCGGTCGATGTTTGGAATAATAGTAGTAGATGCAGGCAGGAGTCAGTCTACTAATATTGGACGTGATGCCTATATACATGATCATTGCCTTGGATATCGTCATAATTATTTTCTCTTCTATCAATTGCCCAACAGTAATTTGTTTACCCACCGTATGCTATTTTCTTGAGAGAAGCCTCTAGTGAAATCTACGCCCCTGGATCTATTTCCTATCATATTGTTTTTAGATCTATTATTTCAAAAATCCAAAATACCTTGCTGCACTTTTCCTTTATTTATTTTATTTGTGTTTTTGCTAGATCTATTTATCCAATCTCATACAATTTAATCTATCTCAATACCGAGGAGGGATTGACAACCCCTCTTACACGTCGGTTGCAAGTTTTTGTGGTTTGTGTGCATGTGTTGTTTACATAATGTTGCATGGTTCTCCTACTAGATTGATAACCTTGGTTCCATAACTGAGGGAAATACTTACCGTTGTTGTGCTGCATCATCCTCTCCTTTTCGGGGAATTACCAACGCAGATACAAGCAATGAGAAACATATATGCGTGTGCTTTATGGGTTTATGAAATCATCAATTCATGCAAGCAAACATATTGTCTTATTCCCAAAGTCCTATCCAAGCAGAATGAAGAAGTGATTGTTCTTCATCCACCTTCCCCTGGTGTCACTACACCTGGGGCACAATGGGTCCATAGCTACTGTCAGGACCCCGATCCTAAGTCACACCGATCTAGCATGTAACACATCATATCACTTTGCGGCCTCACGCACGGTATTCCCACGGGTGCCACCTTACCTGGCCCGGGACCGTTTGCGCCTTTTGGCTCACGTATATGATAGTGTCGCTAGCATCCATATGACAAAGAACCCGGGCTGACATGGCTAGTCGTGAACCCAAAGTGGCACTAACTTACAGGGACAGGCATCCATGACCCAGCATCGAACGTGTCGGTCATCAGCGAGTGAATCCAGGCTGTAGCACTGGGCTAGCAGGACTCCGGTGAACCGGGCTGTAGCGGGCTAACAGGACTCCGGTATTCATCGCGTGACATTTCCCCGAAGGGACAGACACAGGAACGAAGAAGGACACATGTCGGCCAGCCTAAGTGTTCCGGAGCAGTAGCAAGCTACCATGGCTCAGTGGAAACACTAGGAGACATTTCCCGGTAAGAGAGGCTACTAAGGATAAACAACTAGATAGCCAGATCCCACACATACCAAGCATTTCAATAACATACACACAATATGCTCGATATGTGCAAATACAACATGGCATCACAACATGACTCTACGACTCAAGTATTTATTCATTAGGCTCCGAGGAGCGGGATATTACAAACATGGGTCTCATGACCCAACAATCAGAGCATACAAGTCAAAGCACATGCGGAAGCTTAACATGTCTGAGTACAGACAACTATAAATGAAAAAGGCTGAGAAGCCTGACTATCTACCAGATCCTGCCGAGGGCACAAGATCGTAGCTGAGGTAACAAGCTAAACGTCGAAGTCCACGTGGAACTACTAGTGAGACTGAAGTCTCTCTGCAAAAACATAAATTAAGCAACGTGAGTACAAATGTACCCAGCAAGACTTACATCAGAACTAACTACATATGCATCATTATCAACAAAGGGGACGGTGGGGTTTAACGGCAGCAAGCCAGCTTTGACTCGGTGGCTATCCTAGACTACGACTGCAGGTAACTCTTTTGAGGTGGCGCACACGAGTCCACATGTTCACCATATCAATACACCACTATGGATCCGCTCCCATCTCCCTACGAGAACGCCATCCATAGCACTCACACTTATCTTGCGTATTTTAGAGTATCCACTTTCACTTGTCTATGAACTGATATAAGCAACCCAGAAGTCCTTTACCGCGGACACGGCTATTCGAATAGATGATGTTAACCCTGCAGGGGTGTACTTCTTCATACATGTTTCCACCACTTAGCGTCTGCACATGACATGTGCTCGGCAGACTTCAAGCGAAAGCCGACGTGGGTGTAGACCACGACCTACCTAATCACTCAAGTCTCTAGTCCAGGTTTATCGCCTATTCGGGTTCCATCCATGAGGAGATCCGGCCGGAGTTTCGCTCACAGCCCCAAACGATGTGAACAGGGTTCCGTGACACCAAACGGGCGCCCGGTATACCCGGCCACGTGCCTATCGCATCACAGCCCACCCCTCCGGTCAGCGCTGTGCACGGCCTCCAGCATACTACAAACACCAGAAACTACTTGCAACTCCTGGACAGAGGACTTGGGTGAATAAGAAGTCAAGCGGGGTCATATTTCAGGGCCCAATGTATGGTAGTAGCTGAATCATGGATCACAAACACAGAGCTCAGTTCCTAAGGACGGCTTCAATGAGACAACCCACCATGTACTCCTACATGGCCTCTCACCGCTACCTTTACCAAATCATGTTCACCACTTAGCTCACACACAGTAGGACATGTTCACACACCTCTGATTCATCCCCGATGAATCAGACCTGACTCAACTCTAAGCAGTAGCAGGCATGACAAACAAGCATGAATGAGTAGGCACATCAGGGCTCAAACAACTCCTACTCATGCTAGTGGGTTTCATCTATTTACTGTGCAATGACAGGTCATGCAGAGGATAAAGGGGTTCAACTACCGCAGCATGTAACAGTTGAATCGGTGTTGTCCTAATGCAGTAAAAGAGATAAGGAGCGAGAGAGTGGGATTGTATCGGAATGAACAAGGGGGTTTTGCTTGCCTGGCACTTCTGAAGATAATATAGCTCTTCATCGGTGTCATCGATCACATCGCCGGTACACGTCTATCGAGAGGGGACAATTACCGGCAAACAAGGAAGAACACAATCAATGCAATGCGAAAGTATGATGCATGAATGTGACATGGCAATATGATGTGATTTGTGCTGATGCAACTAAACCATATTAAATGAAGTTGGTTTGAACCCAAGATTCAAATTCCAACTCCATATATGATTATTTAAATGCCCTTTATTTGTTTTGTCCAAAACAGAGGACAAACATTGTTCAAACATGCATGAAAATGGTACAGATGGATTTCTTGAATTTTTCTGATAATTTTTCATATATAATTTATTTAATTTGGAGTTACGGTTGAATTTCTATGATTTTTTGAAGTTTTGGATATTTTCTGAAATAAATAAATCATTTCTGATTTATTTAAAACTCCAGAAAACATTTACTGCGTCAGCATGATATCACCCTGATGTCATCAGGTCAACAGGGCGGGTCCAGGTCAAACCTGACGTGTGGGGGCCACACGTCAGTGTCACAGGGCTGCTTAGCTCACTGACAGGTGGGACCAAGTCAACGGCCACGTCAGCGTAGTCAACACTGACGCGTGGGCCCACCGGGGTTAGTTAAATTAAACAGAAGATGTAATTTGTGTTAATTAGGGCGTGGGGCCCATTAGTCAGTGGCCTAGGGGGTTGGTTAGTGCGTCATTAGCGTTTAATGACATCGCCACGTCACCAGCCACCGGAGTTGGACGCCGGCGACCAAAATGGCGGCGGCAATGCGCCGGACTTGCGCTAAAGGCGATGGAGGCGGCGGCTGAGGGCACCGGGGCGTAGCCCGGGCTCTCCCGCATCTGATGGGGTAGGTGGGAGGCTACGGGAACGCCGGGGCTTGCCGGAACGGAGCTCGCGGCGGCGCCGGAGCTCGGGTGGTAACGGGCGCGAGGCCCTGGTGGGGTTTTGGACAAGCTGAGCTGCGCATGGGCTTCCTGTGAGCCCCACGAGCTCAAAACCGTGCTCGGACGCGACCGAAACAAGCCATGGCCGCGACGGCAACATGGCCGGTGGCAGCGAGCTCCGGTTGCGGTGAGACGGCGGGTACAGCATGGGGGCGAGCGAATGGAGAGAGGGGAAACACGACGGGGCTCACCGCGAGTCCGTTGGGAGGGTTAGTGGGTTCGAGGATGTCTTGTCGGGGGCGAATCGACGGTGAAGATCCTCGGCGGCCGGTGGTGGAGAAGGCGACGGTGGCGGCGTTGCAGCGCATCCGGGACCTCGTGGCTTGGTGGAGAGGACGAGGGGGTCGAGGCGGAGCCTCTAGGCGCAACGGCATGGCGAGGCAGTGGCTGCGGTCACGGCAGCAGCGAGCGGCGGCGACGGCTGCGTTCGGGCGAGTGAGAGAGAGGAAGTAGAGGAGAGGAGGGCCACGGGGAGAGTGATAGAGAGGTCGAGGGGGTTCGGCATCTCCGTGGCGTTGCGGGAGACGTCCAGGGGGAGGAGGAGGCAGCCAGGCAGGGAGGAGGTGGCCGGGGCGCGTGGCCGCGCGCGCCGGGCGCGTGCCCGTCCTCCTGGCAGGGAGGAAGACGACAGGGGAGGCCCAGATGAGCTGGGCCGCATAGGAGCTGGGCCGGCTGGGCTGCCAGGTAAGCGCCAGGTAGTTTCTGTTCTTTTATTCTTTTTTTGTTTCTGTTTTTATACTTTGCCACTGTTTTTTTTCAAATTTAACAAATCCAAAACAGTGCCAAATATCCTCTGAATAATTTATGTTGCTAGATGGACTTTTCCAAAAGCTCATAAAATATTTCAGGGGTATTTGAAATTATATTCTAATTATATGCATATAATTCAAATTCAAATAACTAATGATTTAAATTCAAAGTCCCAAGATTAAGTCCTTAAAAATGTTCAATATTTTGGTTGGGACCAGAACCCTTTGCCAAAATTATCAAACATTTAAGAAGAGCATTTTGGAACAATGAATGAGATTTTAGGGTTTTTTCCCTTCTTTTATTTAGGGTTTTGAGGCTTCCAAATTTCCCCAGTTCAAGTTCAAAAATTTAAACATGATGCAAACACTAGGCAGCACCAGAAGCTAGGGATGTGACAGCTACATTCAGAAATGTTATTGAATGTTCAAATGTTAGATAAATTGTAAAAACAACTTTAACTCAAACAATCTATGAGTGTGAAAGAATGAATTGTCAACCAGAGGGGTGAATGTCAGATTTTTTAACAAATTCTTCGAAGAAACAAAAACTTAGCAGTATGAAGAAATAGTAGCGGTAGAAAAACTATGCTAAGCATGCTTTCAACCTAAGGACGCGGTGTAACGCCCCGGATTCGATGTGCCAGGTGTCTTCCAGTTATTCGCCTTCATTGCCATGTCATTTTCTTGCGTGTTGCATTTTGCCATGTCATCATGTGCATCTCCTTTTGCATACGTGTTCGTCTCATGCATCCGAGCATTTTCTCCATTGTCCGTTTTGCAATCCGACACTCCTATGTCCTTCGGCGTCCCCCTTTTGTCTCTTGTTGTGAGCGGGTGTTAAAATTTCTCGGAATGGCCCGAGGTTTGCCAAGCGGCCTTGGTATAGCACCGATAGACCGCCTGTCAAGTTTCGTGCCATTTGGAGTCCGTTTGATACTCCAACGGTTAACCGAGGTACCGTAAAGCCTCTTTTGTGTGCATCCCAACACGCCTCCAAAGTGGCCCAATAACTCATCCAAACCCCCTCCATGCTCTCGGTCGTTTGATCACGATCGCGTGGCCGAAAACCGCTCCTCATTTGGACTCTCCTAGCTCCCTCTACCTATATAAACACCCCTCCCCCGAAATTCGCGGATCAATTCCACTCCGAACCCTAGCCTATCTCCCTCTCAGCCGCCGGACGTGTCCGCCCGCCGCCGGACATGCCCGTGCCTCCGCCTGCAGCCTCTCCCCTCGTGCCACGTGTCCAGCGCCTCCCCACTCCGCCGCGACCCAAGGGAGCCCAGATCGGGCCCTCCCGGGGCCAGATCGGGCCCACCGCCGCCCGACGAAGCCCGCACCGCCGCCGTCGCTCCCGGGTCGCCGCGCCGCCGACCCCGCCGTCCGTCGCCCGGCGTCCCGCTCCTCCGCCGCCACGCCGCATCTCGGCGTCGCCGGCGCTCGCCTCCGCCGCCTCGCCCTCGACCATCCCGCGCCCGCTCCGCCATGCCCCGCCGTCCAGAGCTCCGGCCGCCCCGCGCCAAGCTTGCCAGAGCCGCGTCCTCCCCGGCGCCCGAGCCGCCGCCTCGCCTCCGGGGCTCGGATCCGGCCGTGATCCGCCGGATCCGGAGCCCCCGACCTCCCCGGCCTTCTCCCGCGCCTCCTCCGACCTCCTCGCCGGAGCTCCTAGCCGGAACCGCCGCCGTCATCGCCGGAGTTGGGATGGATGAGATCCACCACCACCACCACCAACCAAACACGTGCCCCCGTCCCGGATCCCTCCGTCCCGCACCGTCCCGTCCACGTTTTTGCGGGGTATATTTCTACTAAGTCTCGATTCCCTACAGTATTTTCATGCCATGTTCAACATGTCATATCTCCTAGCATACTGCTCCGTTTTGTGCGTGTAATATATCAAAATGTTCATTGGGAGATGCTATTCATTTTGTTCCATTGTGCCATGTTTGTTTCATATTGATGCCCTAATCATCGTTGCAAGAGTGCTATATGATGTTAATCTGTTGAAACTATTATAACTTGGTGATTTGTCATTTTTGTTGCATTTTGTGTGTGCATCCTATGAGCATGATCTATACATGTGTTTTGTACTACATCATTCCATCTTTACAAAGGTGCGATCCATGTATTTTTGTGAGTCTTTTACAGAGTGCATCGAGCCTGTGAAGTAGGGTACTTGTTGTTGTTTTGCTAGGCTGAATCTGCTATATCATGTTGCTATGTAAACCTGCTTCTACAAGTCATTCTATGCATAATCTGGAGATGTTCACTAAGGATGATTTGTTATACATGTCATGCTCTATCCATCCATGCCCTGGTTGAATTTATAGCCTGCTGTAGCTTGTTGTAATCTTGCTCTCAAATTGCTAAATAATGTTGTTGTCAGCCTGTTAACATGAGGTTCAGTTTTGCCATGTGTTTTCTAGTGATCTATGCACCCTATGCACCCTATGAACTTGATAAACATATTCTTGGCTTCATAAACATGTATTATTACTGTTGGTTGCATTTCCATGCCATTTATTGCTATGTGGTGAGTGGTATAATCTCACCAATATGCCTACTTATTGTTGTTCGTGCCATGTCTGAATCTGTCATATCACTTGCTATGTTTACATGGGTGCCATCATATTTTCTGTGCCCTTTTGGCTCATGGTCAGTAAGGGACTTTTGTTCTATGCAATTATTAAATTTGTGCCATGCCTTTTTTTGCCATGTTAAGATCCTGTAACATGTTGTTTGATAGCTCTAAACATTGCAACCTGATGTTATTTTCTGCCAAGTCTGAAACTTTTATTATTTGCAATCTTGCCATGTCATTTTGAGCATGTTCTAGTAGTTTCTGGAGTTGCTCAGTGTTCATGTTTTGTTATGATTTACTTGTAATTAATGTACATGCATTTTGTTATCTTCTTAGGATGCTGTAGCATATTGTTTTGGTGCTTGCAATATGCCTAGTTGCTGTTTTGGACAGCATGCCCTTTAAACTTGTATAAAGTGTATATGTTGAACCGTTGCTCCGTTTTGAGTGTGCTCCATATGAAACTTGCTTAGAATTGCATGTAGTTTCATATTATCATGTTTCATCCTTGTTTTGAGGTGTTTGCTTGATGTTTGGATGCATTTAGCATCAATGCCATGTTTAACTTGTTTTGCTCATATCTTCTAGGCCGTAGCTCCGAATTAAATGAACTTTATATGTAACTTGACTAGAATTTCGTGTAGATCCTCTTGGTGCTCTTTAACTTGCTGTTTAACAACTTCAACCTAATGTTTGTTCAGATCTGGACCAACTTCGAAATTTGCATATGAGGACTTACCGAAATTGTTATATGTTGTTCCCGGCCTCCTTTAAACTTGCTTTGATGTGTTGCTCCTGTATGCATCATTTCTTGCCATGAGTAGCTTCATGTAGTCTTGTGTTGCATCATGCTTGGTTGTGCATCTTGTCATGTATATGTGTGGTGTGTCTACTATGTTGTGTGCTTCTTCTCGATAGTTCCGGTTTCGTTGCGATCGTGAGGATTCGTTCGCCTACACTTGGTTCATCTTCGTGGCTTCATCTCCTTCATGGACTCATTCTTCTTCCTAGCGGGATTTCAGGCAATATGACCGCTACCCTGGATCTCACTACTATCATTGTTATGCTAGTTGCTTCGTTCTATCGCTATGTTGCGCTACCTATCACATGTTCTTCAAGCCTCTCAAATTGCCATGTCAGCCTCTAACCTTTGCACCCTTCCTAGCAAACCATTGTTTGGCTATGTTACCACTTTGATCAGCCCCTCTTATAGCGTTGTTAGTTGCAGGTGAAGTTGAAGATTGCCCCATGATGGACAGGATTATGTTGGGATATCACAATATCTCTTATTTAATTAATGCATCTATATACTTGGTAAAGGGTGGAAGGCTCGGCCTTATGCCTGGTGTTTTATTCCACTCTTGCCGCCCTAGTTTCCGTCATACCGGTGTTATGTTCCCGTATTTTGCGTTCTTTGCGCTGTTGGGTGATTTATGGGACCCCTTGACAGTTCGCTTTGAATAAAACTCCTCCGACAAGGCCCAACATTGGTTTTACCATTTGCCTCACCTAGCCCTTTTTCCCTTGGGTTTCC
>NC_041393.1:258486609-258509352 GCF_002162155.2 Triticum dicoccoides
GCTCCTCCGAGTGTTGGTCCAACCTAGTCCTGGCCATGGGAAGCCCGGCCCGGCCGGCCCGGCCTGACCCGGCCGAAAAAGCCCGGCCCGGCCCGGCCCGACGCTACCCCCGGGCCGGGCTCGGGCCTAGTTTTTGAGCCCAAAGGCCGGGCCGGGCCGGGCCTGGGCCCGTCATTTTTGTAGTTTACTGAAGGTCGGGCCGGGCCGGCCCGAAGCCCGACGGGCTTTTAGGTGTTCGGGCCGGGCTCGGGCCCAGAAACACAGGCCCGATGGCCGGGCCGGGCCGGGCCTGGGCCTGGGTTTTTTGTGTCGGGCTTGGCTAGGCCCGGCCCGAGGTTTGGCCAGGTATAGTCCAACCTGAGCGATGTCCAGCGCCCCCTGGGCAACCAGGGTCTATACCAACCCGACGTCTGGCTCATCTGGTGTGCCCTAAGAACGAGATATGTGCAGCTCCTATCGGGATTTGTCGGCACATCGGGCGGCTTTGCTGGTCTTGTTTTACCATTGTCGAAATGTCTTGTAAACCGGGATTCCGAGACTGATCGGATCTTCCTGGGAGAAGGTATATCCTTCATTGATCGCGAAGCTTATCATGGGCTAAGTTGGGACACCCCTGCAGGGTATAAACTTTCGAAAGCCGTTCCCGCGGTTATGTGGCAGATGGGAATTTGTTAATGTCCGGTTGTAGATAACTTGACACCAGATCCGAATTAAAATGCATCAACCGCGTGTGTAGCCGTGATGGTCTCTTTTCGGTGGAGTCCGGGAAGTGAACACGGTTTTGGGTTATGATTGACATAAGTAGGAGTTCAGGATCACCCCTTGATCATTGCTAGCTTCACGACCGTTCCGTTTTCTCTCTTCTCGCTCTTATTTGCGTATGTTAGCCACCATATCATGCTTAGTCGCTGCTGCAACCTCACCATGTTACCCCTTCCTTACCCCTTTAAGCTTTGCTAGTCTTGATACCCATGCTAATGGGATTGCTGAGTCCTCGTGGCTCACAGAGTACTACAACAACAGTTGCAGGTACAAGTTTTGCGATGATCTTGACGCGAGAGCGATGTTACTTGTTTTGGAGTTCTTCTTTTGCTTCTTTTTCGATCAGGGGATAGGTTCCGGGTCGGCAGACTGGGCTAGCAAGGTGGATGTCATTTGAGTTTCTATTTGTGTTTCATCCATAGTCGGATGGTGATCTTATGTAAGATGATGTTGTATTCGTGTGGCATTGTATGCCTTTTGTATGTATCCCCGACTATTATGTAATATTGATGTAATGATATCCACCTTGCAAAAGCCTTTCAATATGCGGGTCTATCCTTGGTGGGACCTTTGAGTTCCTTTTGGATAGGGTCGCATATTGGGCGTGACAAGTTGGTATCAGAGCCTCGACTGACCATAGGATCCCCCTTGATTGATCGTGTAGTTTGGTCGTTGTTGAGTCTAGAAGAAAACTGTTTTTGGAGTCTAGTTATATAGGAGAGTAGGAATTCCTTTTTACTCCTTAGCCCCTTCATCGCTCTGGTGAGGAATCATGACATAGGTGTTTTGAATTACTTCTCTTCCCATTCAAATTTTCTTTAGGATCACGCGGTTAGTTTTTCGTTCGTTGGTTCTCAGCTCTTTTCATCCGGTGCATTTCTCGTCAAGACGATTCAACCCTCTCCATTTTTGCAAGTTCAATCCTCAGTTGTTTTCTTTTCCCACCCGCCCACCCCTTTTCTTCTTGGAGCCGGAGTCCGTAATCGAGTGTCCATCTTACTCGTGTGAAGTCTTTGATTTCTTTCCTCAATGATTTCAACCGGTATTTTCTCTTCAAGATATTCGTCGGTTCCCCCTTCCAAGTTGCCATTGTTTTCCCGCCCTCCCACCCTCTTCTTCCCGGGGTCTGTTTTGACCATCAATTTCATCCGTGCGGAGCCTCTTTAGTCTTTCGTCAATTATTTCAACCAGTGAATTCTCGTCTCGGTGGACATTCTTCATCTCTTTTCTTCTCCGGTGGACTCAAGTCAAGTTTTTCGGGTTGATCACATTTTTTCCTTGGATCAAGTGTTCTCCTTGCTCGTTTACCTCTCGCCATTCAATCATTCCGGAGTTCGGAAGACATCTCAGGAGATTCGTCTGTATTCCAATTAATTCGAGGTTGTCACATCATTCAAATAATTCTATTGTTCCGGTGCATCATCTATCTGATCAACATCCCTTTCCAACGGTGTTTTTATCTTCAGTGGGCCCTAACCCATAGGTCTTTTCCCAGGATCTTACCTGACTCTTCTAATTATCCGGAGTTATTCTCAAATTCTTTTCAAAGTGTGATGTAAGAATGGATCCCATCAGTCACATGCCTTCTCCAAGATCGTTTTCAAATTCTTCTCATTGTTGGCTCAACCTCTTCGCCTTTCGTTTCCCCGGAGTGTCTCAACAAATTTTGGTGGTGTTTCCCATCGTCATTTGTAGATCGAAGAAGAGTTTTTCCTCTAAATCTTGTTCATTCTCTCGAAGTTTCGTGGTTCTAGCTTCATGTTATCCTCTCGATTATTCCATTTGTCAGATATTCTTTTCTTACCCATCCGGAGTATGTTAGAAGTTGTTTTTCCGTTTCTTTCACCGAAGGCCATCATTCCAGTTATCATTCTCTATTTATCCCGGTGCTTTGTTCAAGTATTCTTTAATCAGCTCATGATCTCTTTGTTCTTTTGCATCTAAATCCCCTCAAGTATATTTGTTTTTCTAATTCTTCCCGGTGATTCTTTCTCTTTCATTAGTCATTTTTGAATTCTTACGGTGGTTCGTTCAAGATTTATTTCCGTTCTTTTCACATATATTCATTCGTGCTTCCAAATCCTACTGGTGGTTCATGAAGACTCTCTCAAGTTTTATGCCATACCCCCTTAATCCTTTTCAAGAAGAATAAGTGGTATGCAAAATCCTTTCCTTGTCATCAATTTAATTTGATGAAGGATAAGCATACAATAAATCTTATTCTTATTTCATCCAAGTGAGTAATCCCTTCCTTCAGAGTTTGTTCTTGATGAATAAATTCTAGTTCCAAGTGTTTTCATCTTTTCTTTTCTGGAGTTCAAATTTCCTCGGCCATCTCATCGGAACCTCCATCTAAATCATCGCAAGGCTCATCTTATTCTTTCTTCCTTCATTCTATCTCATAATCTTCTTGTTACCGGAGTTCCTCATGGTGGTTCTTCATGATTTAATTCATTCTTCAAGTGTTCATCAAGATTTTGTTGGAGGAGCTCAAGTATCTTTTCTTCTCGCATCTCCAAGTGCAATTAATTCTCCGGTTTTTTTTTGAAGTGGAGTTTTGCATTTTTTTTGTTCTTCTAAGCTATCCAAACATTTCCGTTTGTGGCCGGTTATCACCTTATGATCTTGAGATGTTACCTATAAGACCACAACAAGCTTATTCTTTTCATTGTTGATTTTCGCAACAACTCCGTTTAAACCTTCCTTCTAAAGATGCTTTCAATTTCATTCGTGGCACAAGTTGTCATCTTCTTCTCCGTTCTTTTCTTTCAACTTTTTCAATTCTTCCGGAGAAATTGTGTTGTTCCTCTCGTCAACTATCATTCCATTTTGTCAATCTCAGTTCCAACTTTTTCCATGTTCAGCCGGAGCGCTGCCTAAATCCTTTCAGTCTTATTCGTTTCTTATCTCATTCTAACCGGATTGGTTTCATAGTCTATCTGATTCCATGAGCTTTCGATTCCTGTCATTCTGGTCGTTCCTCTCTTCTTCTCGAGTGCTCTCGATTCTTTGATTCTTCTCTTGAGTTCTTGTTTCACCTAATCCCTTTTTCCTTCTGTATCGGTCCTAAGATCTCGGGACGAGATCTCTTGTTAGTGGAGGAGTGTTGTAACGCCCCGGATTTGATGCGCCAGGTGTCTTCCAGTTCTTCGCCTTCATTGACATCTCATTTGCTTGCGTGTTTCATTTTGCCATGTCATCATGTGCATCTCATTTTGCATATGTGTTCGTCTCATGCATCCGAGCATTTTCCCCGTTGTCCGTTTTGCAATCCGACACTCCTATGTCCTTCGGCGTCCCCCTTTTGTATCTTGTTGTGAGAGGGTGTTAAACTTTCTCCGAATAGCCCGAGGTTTGCCAAGCGGCCTTGGTATAGCACCGATAGACCGCCTGTCAAGTTTCGTGCCATTTGGAGTCCGTTTGATACTCCAACGGTTAACCGGGGTACCGTAAAGCCTCTTTGGTGTGCAGACCAACACGCCTCCAAAGTGTCCCAATAACTCATCTAAACCCACTCCATGCTCTCGGTCGTTCGATCATGATCGCGTGGCCGAAAACTGCTCCTCATTTGGACTCTCCTAGCTCCCTCTACCTATATAAACACCCCTCCCCCGAAATTCGCGGATCAATTCCACCCCTAACCCTAGCCTCTCTCCCTCTCAGCCGCCGGACGTGTCCGCCCGCCGCCGAACACGCCCACGCCGCCGCCCGCAGGCTCTCCCCTCGCGCCACGTGTCCAGTGCCTTCCCACTCCGTCGCGGCCCGAGGGGGCCCAGATCGGGCCCTCCCCGGGCCAGATCGGGCCCGCCGCCGCCCGACGAAGCCCGCGCCGCCGCCGTCGCTCCCGGGTCGCCGCGCCGCCGACCCCGCCATTCGTCGCCCGGCGTCCCGCTCCTCCGCCGCCATGCCGCATCTAAGCGCTCACCTCCGCCGCCTCGCCCTCGACCATCCCGCGCCCGCTCCGCCATGCCCCGCCGTCCAGAGCTCCGGCCGTCCCGCGCCAAGCTCGCCGGAGCCGCGTCCTCCCTGGCGCCCGAGCCGCCGCCCCGCCTCCGGTGCTCGGATCCGGCCGGGATCCGCCGGATCCGGAGCCCCCGACCTCCCCGGCCTTCTCCCGCGCCTCCTCCAACCTCCTCGTCGGACCTCCTCGCCGGAGCTCCTCACCGGCACCGCCGCCGTCATCGCCGGAGTTGGGGTGGATGAGATTCACCACCACCACCAACCAAACACGTGCCCCCGTCCCGGATCCCTCCGCCCCGCACCGTCCTGTCCATGTTTTGCGGGGTATATTTCTGCTAAGTCCTGATTCCCTGTAGTATTTTCAAGCCCTGTTCAACATGTCATATCTCCTAGCATACTGCTCCGTTTTGTGCATGTAATATATCAAAATGTTCATTGGGAGATGCTATCCATTTTGCTCCATTGTGCCATATTTTTTTGAGTTCATCTTGATGCCCTAATCATCGTTGCAAGAGTGCTATATGATGTTAATCTGTTGAAACTGTTATAACTTGGTGATTTGTCATTTTTGTTGTATTTTTTCTATGCATCCTATGAGCATGAGCTCTAAATGTGTTTTGTACTACATAATGCCATCTTTACAAAGGTGCAATCCATGTATTTTTGTGTGTCTTGTACAGAGTGGATCGAGCTCGTGAAGTAGGGTACTTGTTGTTGCTGTTTTGCTAGGCTGAATCTGCTATATCATGTTGCTATGTAAACCTGCTTCTACAAGTCATTCTATGCATAATCTGGAGATATTCACTAAGGATGATTTGTTATACATGTCATGCTCTATCCATCCATGCCCTTGTTGAATTTATAGCCTACTGTAGCTTGTTGTAATCTTGCTCTCAAATTGCTAAATAATGTTGATGTCAGCCTGTTAACATGAGGTTCAGTTTTGCCATGTGTTTTGCTAGTGATCCATGCACCCTATGAACTTGATCTTGCCATTATTAGCTTCATAAACATGTATTATTACTGTTGGTTGCCTTTCCATGCCATGTATTTCTCTGTGGTGAGTGGTACAATCTCACCAACATGCCTACTTATTGTTGTTCCTGCCATGTCTGAATCTGTCATATCACTTGCTATGTTTATATGGGTGCCATTATATATTCTATGCCCTTTTGGCTCATGGTCAGTAAGGGACTTTTGTTCTATGAAATTAGTAGATTCATGCAATGCCTTTGTTTTCCAGGTTAAGATCCTGTAACATGTTGTTTGGTAGCTCTAAACATTGCAACCTGATGTTATTTTCTGCCAAGTCTGAAACTGTTATTATTTGCAATCTTGCCATGTCATTTTGAGCATGTTCTAGTAGTTTCTGGAGATAGCTCACTGTTCATGTTTGGTCATGCTTTACCTTTAATTCATGTACATGCCTTTTGTTATCTTGTTAGGATGTTGTAGCATATTGTTTTGGTGCTTGCAATATGCCTAGTTGCTGTTTTGGACAACATGCCCTTTAAACTTGTATAGAGTATGCGTTGCACCGTTGCTCCGTTTTGAGTGTGCTCCATATGAATCTTGCTTAGAATTGCATGTAATTTCATATTATCATGTTGCATCCTTGTTTTGAGGTGTTTGCTTGATGTTTGGATGCATTTAGCATCAATGCCATGTTTAACTTATTTTGCTCATATCTTCTAGGTCGTAGCTCCGAATTAAATGAACTTTATATGTAACTTGACTAGAATTTCGTGTAGATCCTCTTGGTGCTCTTTAACTTGCTGTTTAACAACTTCAACTTAGTGTTTGTTCAGATCTGGACCAACTTCGAAATTTGCATATGAGGACTTATCGAAATTGTTATATGTTGTTCCCAGCCTCCTTTAAACTTGCTTTGATGTGTTGCTATTGTATGCATCATTTCTTGCCATGGGTAGCTTCATGTAGTCTTGTGTTGCATCATGCTTGGTTGTGCATCATGTCATGTATATGTGTGGTGTGTTTACTATGTTGTGTGCTTCTTCTCGATAGTTCCTGTTTCATTGCGATCGTGAGGATTTGTTCGTCTACGGTTGGTTCGTCTTCGTGGCTTCATCTTCTTCATGGACTCATTCTTCTTCCTAGCGGGATTTCAGGCAAGATGACCGCTACCCTGGATCTCACTACTATCATTGCTATGCTAGTTGCTTCGTTCTATCGCTATGTTGCGCTACCTATCACATGTTCTTCAAGCCTCCCAAATTGCCATGTCAGCCTCTAACCTTTTCACCCTTCCTAGCAAACCATTGCTTGGCTATGTTACCGCTTTGCTCAGCCCCTCTTATAGCATTGTTAGTTGCTGGTGAAGTTGAAGATTGCCCCATGATGGACAGGATTATGTTGGGATATCACAATATCTCTTATTTAATAAATGCATCTATATACTTGGTAAAGGGTGGAAGGCTCGGCCTTATGCCTGGTGTTTTGTTCCACTCTTGCCGCCCTAGTTTCCATCATACCGGTGTTATGTTCCCGTATTTTGCGTTCCTTACGCGGTTGGGTGATTTATGGGACCCCCTTGATAGATCGCTTTGAATAAAACTTCTCCAGCAAGGCCCAACCTTGGTTTTACCATTTGCCTCACCTAGCCCTTTTTCCCTTGGGTTTCTGAAGCCCAAGGGTCATATTTATTTACCCCCCCCCCCGGGCCAGTGCTCCTCCGAGTGTTGGTCCAACCTGAGCGATGTCCGGCGCCCCCTGGGCAACCAGGGTCTATGCCAACCCGACGTCTGGCTCATCTGGTGTGCCCTAAGAACGAGATATGTGCAGCTCCTATCGGGATTTGTCGGCACATCGGGCGGCTTTGCTGGTCTTGTTTTACCATTGTCGAAATGTCTTGTAAACTGGGCTTCCGAGACTGATCGGGTCTTCCTGGGAGAAGGTATATCCTTCGTTGATCACGAGAGCTTATCATGGGCTAAGTTGGGACACCCCTGCAGGGTATAAACTTTCGAAAGCCGTGCCCACGGTTATGTGGCAGATGGGAATTTGTTAATGTCCGGTTGTAGATAACTTGACACCAGATCCGAGTTAAAATGCATCAACCGCGTGTGTAGCCGTGATGGTCTCTTTTCGGCGGAGTCCAGGAAGTGAACACGGTTTTGGGTTATGATTGACGTAAGTAGGAGTTCAGGATCACCTCTTGATGATTGCTAGCTTCACGACCGTTCCGTTTGCTCTCTTCTCGCTCTTATTTGCGTATGTTAGCCACCATATCATGCTTAGTCGCTGCAGCAACCTCACCACTTTACCCCTTCCTTACCCCTTTAAGCTTTGCTAGTCTTGATACCCATGGTAATGGGATTGCTGAGTCCTCGTGGCTCACATATTACTACAACAACAGTTGCAGGTACAAGTTTTGCGATGATCTTGACGTGAGAGCGATGTTACTTGTTTTGGAGTTCTTCTTCTGCTTCTTCTTCGATCAGGGGATAGGTTCCAGGTCGGCAGCCTGGGCTAGCAGGGTGGATGTCGTTTGAGTTTCTGTTTGTGTTTCATCCGTAGTCGGATGGTGATCTTATGTAAGATGATGTTGTATTCGTGTGGCATTGTATGCCTTTTGTATGTATCCCCAACTATTATGTAATGTTGATGTAATGATATTCACCTTGCAAAAGCATTTCAATATGCGGGTCTATCCTTGGTGGGACCTTCGAGTTCCTTTTGGATAGGGTCGCATATTGGGCATGACACACGGTCATCAAAACAGTGGAAGGCATGCAAACTAAGTAGCAATACAAGTAGGCTAAATGAACTTAGAAGCAAACACACTTTAGTGCTGCAAGAATGATGGCATAATAATGCACAACGGAAAGAGTAACTCTTCAAAGAAAGTCTTCAGACAGAGGAGACAAAGTCTTCACAACACAAGTACATAAAGTAAAGGATGAAGAAATGAAACTAGATTTATGATGGAAACAATGGATTTATTGTACCAGTTCAAGTTGCTATGACGCCTTTACACCTATTTGGAGAGGTTAAAGTTTACCTCTAAAGACAATGTATTCACCTTATTCTCCTTGAGATATGGTCACTTAGACCTCGCCCAAACACTCGTTGTAAGTCTTCAAGGTAGACTTCCAAAATCTTCACATACTCATTCTTCTGCATTCCACAATGACTTTTGGAGGCTCTGAACTTAACTTATAACCATGTAGACGATCATAGCCTTAAAGAGTAGTAAGTCTTTGGTTCACTTAGAATATATGTGTAGTGATGCGCAATAACTTTGGCTTTGGGTATTTAGGTTCTTCCTCACTAGGCTTCTCTCAAATGCTTCAAAGGATGGGTTGCTCTACAATAACTTGGAGAAGCCAACCAACAAATGATTGTTGGGGGCGTCTATTTATAGCCAAGGTCACAACCCAAGGTCCTGCTATGACCGTTGGTGAGGTGGGACCTGCCAAATAGTTGTTGCCATCTCGACAATGGTCAGAATATTTGAACTCTCAAATTCCTCGCGGTAGGAGAACCACAATGATGGTCTCCTAACTCTTGAGTGAGAACATTAACTACAACATCTAGAATAACATCCTCTATGAAGCTGAGGAGAATGAACTACACTTCAAGAGATTTACATAGTACTCACTTGAAGAATTAGGTTTCATTGAGCACCACTTTAGAAATATAGTCCCTGTATCACCTAGCCCCCCCCCCCTTAATAATAGTACGGTGTACCCTATGACTCAAGTAACAAGAAAATAACTATGAAAATGTTGGGGAACATTGCAGAAAATTAAATTTTTTCCTACGATTTCACCAAGATCCATCTATGAGTTCATCTAAGCAACAGTCATAGGAGAGAGATTGCATCTACATACCACTTGTAGATCGCGTGCGGAAGCGTTCAAGAGAACGCTGATGATGGAGTCGTACTCGCCGTGATCCAAATCACCGATGACCAAGTGCCGAACGGGCAGCACCTCCGCGTTCAACACACGTACGGAGCGGATGACGTCTCCTCCTTCTTGATCCAGCAAGGGGGAAGGAGAGGTTGATGATGATCCAGCAGCACAACGGCGTGGTGGTGGATGCAGCAGAACTCCGGCAGGGCTTCGCCAAGCTGCTGCAGGAGGAGGACGAGGTGTAGCAGGGGGAGGGAGGCACCAAGACACAGGGTGCGGCTTCCCTCCCCCCTGCCCTCCTTTATATAGGCCCCCAGGGGGGCGCCGGCCCTGGGAGATGCAATCTCCCAAGGGGGGCGGCGGCCAGGGGGGTGGAGTACCCCCCAAGGCAAGTGGTGCGCCCCCCCCCCCCACCTAGGGTTTCCAACCCTAGGCGCAGGGGGGGGCTCAAGGGGGGGCGCACCAGCCCACTAGGGGCTGGTTCCCCTCCCACTTCAGCCCACGGGGCCCTCCGGGATAGGTGGCCCCACCCGGCGGACCCCCGGGACCCTTCCGGTGGTCCCGGTACAATACCGGGTGACCCCGAAACTTTCCCGATGGCCGAAACGGCACTTCCTGTATATAATTCTTTACCACCGGACCATTCCGGAACTCCTCGTGACGTCCGGGATCTCATCCGGGACTCCGAACAATATTCGGTTTGCTGCATACTCATATTCATACAACCCTAGCGTCACCGAACCTTAAGTGTGTAGACCCTACGGGTTCGGGAGACATGCAGACATGACCGAGACGGCTCTCCGGTCAATAACCAACAGCGGGATCTGGATACCCATGTTGGCTCCCACATACTCCTTGATGGTCTCATTGGATGAACCACGATGTCGAGGATTCAAGCAACCTCGTATACTATTCCCTTTGTCAGACGGTATGTTACTTGCCCGAGATTCGATCGTCGATATCCCAATACCTCGTTCAATCTCGTTGCCGGCAAGTCACTTTACTCGTACCGTAATGCATGATCCCATGACCAGACACTTGGTCACTTTGAGCTCATTATGATGATGCACTACCGAGTGGGCCCAGTGATACCTCTCCGTCATACGGAGTGACAAATCCCAGTCTCGATCCGTGTCAACCCAACAGACACTTTCGGAGATACCTGTAGTGCACCTTTATAGTCACCCAGTTACGTTGCGACGTTTGGTACACCCAAAGCACTCCTACAGTATCCGGGAGTTACACGATCTCATGGTCTAAGGAAGAGATACTTTGACATTGGAAAAGCTCTAGCAAAACGAACTACACGATCTTGTGCTATGCTTAGGATTGGGTCTTGTCCATCACATCATTCTCCCAATGATGTGATCCCGTTATCAACGATATCCAATGTCCATAGTCAGGAAACCATGACTATCTGTTGATCAACGAGCTAGTCAACTAGAGGCTCACTAGGGACATGTTGTGGTCTAAGTATTCACACGTGTATTACGATTTCCGGATAATATAATTATAGAATGAATAAAAGACAACTATCATGAACAAAGAAATATAATAATAATCCTTTTATTATTGCCTCTAGGGCATATTTCCAACAGTCTCCCACTTGCACTAGAGTCAATAATCTAGTTACATTGTGATGAATCAAACACCCATAGAGTTCTGGTGTTGATCATGTTTTGCTCGCGGAAGAGGTTTAGTCAACGGATCTGCGACATTCAAATCCGTATGTACTTTGCAAATATCTATGTCTCCATCTTGAACATTTTCACGGATGGAGTTGAAACGACGCTTGATGTGCCTGGTCTTCTTGTGAAACCTGGGCTCCTTGGCAAGGGCAATAGCTCCAGTGTTGTCATAGAAGAGTTTGATCGGCCCCGACGCATTGGGTATGACTCCTAGGTCGGTGATGAACTCCTTCACCCATATTGCTTCATGCGCTGCCTCCGAGGCTGCCATGTACTCCGCTTCACATGTAGATCCTGCCACAACGCTCTACTTGCAGCTGCACCAGCTTACTGCCCCACCATTCAACATATACACGTATCCGGTTTGTGACTTAGAGTCATCCAGATCTGTGTCAAAGCTAGCATCGACATAACCCTTTACGACGAGCTCTTCGTCACCTCCATAAACAAGAAACATGTCCTTTGTCCTTTTCAGGTACTTCAGGATATTCTTGACCGCTGTCCAGTGTTCCTTGCCGGGATTACTTTGGTACCTTCCTACCAAACTTACGGCAAGGTTTACATCAGGTCTGGTACACAGCATGGCATACATAATAGATCCTATGGCTGAGGCATAGGGGATGGCACTCATCTCTTCTTTATCTTTTGCCGTGGTCGGGCATTGAGCCGAGCTCAATCTCACACCTTGCAATACAGGCAAGAACCCTTTCTTGGACTGATCCATTTTGAACTTCTTCAAAATCTTATCAAGGTATGTGCTTTGTGAAAGACCTATGAGGCGTCTCAATCTATCCCTATAGATCTTGATGCCTAATATGTAAGCAGCTTCTCCAAGGTCCTTCATTGAAAAACACTTATTCAAGTAGGCCTTAATGATGTCCAAGAATTCTATATCATTTCCCATCAAAAGTATGTCATCTACATATAATATGAGAAATGCTACAGAGCTCCCACTCACTTTCTTGTAAACGCAGGCTTCTCCATAAGTCTGCATAAACCCAAACGCTTTGATCATCTCATCAAAGCGAATGTTCCAACTCCGAGATGCTTGCACCAGCCCATAAATGGATCGCTGGAGCTTGCATACTTTGTTAGCATTCTTAGGATCGACAAAACCTTCCGGCTGCATCATATACAGCTCTTCCTTAAGATAACCGTTAAGGAATGTTGTTTTGACCTCCATCTGCCATATCTCATAATCATAGTATGCGGCAATTGCTAACATGATTCGGACGGACTTAAGCTTCGCTACGGGAGAGAAAGTCTCATCGTAGTCAATCCCTTGAACTTGTCGATAACCCTTAGCAACAAGTCGAGCTTTATAGATGGTGACATTTCCATCCGCGTCCGTCTTCTTCTTAAAGATCCATTTGTTTTCTATCGCTCGCCTATCATCGGGCAAGTCAGTCAAAGTCCATACTTTGTTTTCATACATGGATTCTATCTCGGATTGCATGGCTTCTAGCCATTTGTTGGAATCTGGGCCCGCCATTGCTTCTTCGTAGTTCAAAGGTTCACCGTTGTCTAATAACATGATTTCCAGGACAGGGTTGCCATACCACTCTGGTGTGGAACGTGTCCTTGTGGACCTACGAAGTTCAGTAGCAACTTGATCTGAAGTACCTTGATCATCATCATTAATTTCCTCTCCAGTCGGTGTAGGCACCACAGGAACATTTTCCTGAGCTGCACTACTTTCCGGTTCAAGAGGTAGTACTTCATCGAGTTCTACTTTCCTCCCACTTACTCCTTTCGAGAGAAACTCCTTTTCCAGAAAGGATCCATTCTTGGCAACAAAGATCTTGACTTTGGATCTAAGGTAGAAGGTATACCCAATGGTTTCCTTAGGGTATCCTATGAAGACGCATTTTTCAGACTTGGGTTCGAGCTTTTCAGGTTGAAGTTTCTTGACATAAGCATCGCATCCCCAAACTTTTAGAAACGACAGCTTAGGTTTCTTCCCAAACCATAATTCATACGGTGTCGTCTCAATGGATTTAGACGGTGCCCTATTTAAAGTGAATGTAGCTGTCTCTAGAGCGTATCCCCAAAATGATAGCAGTAAATCGGTAAGAGACATCATAGATCGCACCATATCTAATAGAGTGCGATTACGACGTTCGGACACACTGTTACGCTGAGGTGTTCCAGGTGGCATGAGTTGTGAAACGATTCCACATTTTCTTAAGTGTGTACCAAATTCGTGACTTAAATATTCTCCTCCATGATCCGGTCGTAAGAATTTTATCTTTCGGTCACATTGATTCTCTACTTCATTCTAAAATTCCTTGAACTTTTCAAAGGTCTCAGACTTGTGTTTCATCAAGTAGACATACCCATATCTACTTAAGTCATCAGTGAGAGTGAGAACATAACGATATCCTCCATGAGCCTCAATGCTCATTGGACCACACACATCAGTATGTATGATTTCCAATAAGTTGGTTGCTCGCTCCATTGTTCCGAAGAACAGAGTCTTGCTCATTTTGCCCATGAGGCATGGTTCGCATGTGTCAAATGATTCATAATCGAGAGACTCTAAAAGTCCATCAGCATGGAGCTTCTTCATGCGCTTGACACCAATGTGACCAAGGCGACAGTGCCACAAGTATGTGGGACTATCGTTATCAACTTTACATCTTTTGGTATTCACACTATGAATATGTGTAACATTACGTTCGAGATCCATTAAGAATAAACCATTGACCATCGGGGCATGACCATAAAACATATCTCTCATATAAATAGAACAACCATTATTCTCGGATTTAAATGAGTAGCCATCTCGCATCAAACGAGATCCAGATACAATGTTCATGCTCAAACTTGGCACTAAATAACAATTATTGAGGTTTAAAACTAATCCCGTAGGTAAATGTAGAGGTAGCGTGCCGACGGCGATCACATCGACCTTGGAACCATTCCCGACGCGCATCGTCACCTCGTCCTTCGCCAGTCTCCTTTTATTCTGCAGCTCCTGCTGTGAGTTACAAATATGAGCAACGGCACCGGTATCAAATACCCAGGAGTTACTACGAGTACTGGTAAGGTACACATCAATTACATGTATATCACATATAACTTTAGTGTTGCCGGCCTTCTTGTCCGCTAAGTATTTGGGTCAGTTCCGCTTCCAGTGACCCTTCCCCTTGCAATAAAAGCACTCAGTCTTAGGCTTGGGTCCATTCTTTGACTTCTTCCCGGCAACTGGCTTACCGGGCGCAGCAACATCTTTGCCGTCCTTCTTGAAGTTCTTCTTACCCTTTCCCTTCTTGAACTTAGTGGTCTTATTGACCATCAACACTTGATGTTCTTTCTTGATTTCAACCTCTGCTGACTTCAGCATTGAGAATACTTCAGGAATGGTCTTCACCATCCCCTGCATATTGTAGTTCAACACAAAGCTCTTGTAGCTCGGTGGGAGCGACTGAAGGATTCTGTCAATGACCGCCTCATCCGGGAGGTTGATCTCTAGCTAGGACAGGCGGTTGTGCAACCCAGACATTTTGAGTATGTGCTCACTGACAGAACTGTTTTCCTCCATCTTACAACTATAGAACTTGTCGGAGACTTCATATCTCTCGACCCCGGCATGAGCTTAAAAAACCATTTTCAGCTCCTCGAACATCTCATATGCTCCGTGTCGCTCAAAACGCTTTTGGAGCCCCGGTTCTAAGCTGTAAAGCATGCCGCACTGAACGAGGGAGTAATCATCAGCACGTGATTGCCAAGTGTTCATAACGTCTTGGTTCTCTGGGATGGGTGCTTCACCTAGCGGTGCATCTAGGACATAATCTTTCTTGGCTGCTATGAGGATGATCCTCAGGTTCCGGACCCAGTCCGAATAGTTGCTGCCATCATCTTTCAGCTTGGTTTTCTCTAGGAACGCGTTGAAGTTCATGTTGACATGAGTGTTGGCCATTTGATCTACAAGACATATTTTGCAAAGGTTTTAGACTAAGTTCATGGTAATTAAGTTCATCTTAATCAAATTATTTAATGAACTCCCACTCAGATTAGACATCCCTCTAGTCATCTAAGTGTTACATGATCCGAGTCGACTAGGCTGTGTCCGATCATCACGTGAGACAGACTAGTCATCATCGGTGAACATCTCCATGTTGATCGTATCTTCCATACGACTCATGTTAGACCTTTTGGTCTCTTGTGTTCTGAGGCCATGTCTGTACATGCTAGGCTCGTCAAGTTAACCCTAAGTGTTTTTTGCATGTGTAAAACTGTCTTACACCCGTTGTATGTGAACGTAAGGATCTATCACAC
This sequence comes from Triticum dicoccoides, assembly GCF_002162155.2. NCBI lineage: Eukaryota > Viridiplantae > Streptophyta > Magnoliopsida > Poales > Poaceae > Triticum > Triticum dicoccoides. Next base: position 258,502,178 of record NC_041393.1, read on the forward strand.
CCGATCATCACGTGGTGCTTCGAAACGACGAACTTTAGCAACGGCGCACAGTTAGGGGGAACACTTTCTTGAAATTATTATAAGGGATCATCTTATTTACTACCGTCGTTCTAAGTAAACAAGATGCATAAACATAATAAACATCACATGCAATTATATAAAGTAGTGACATGATATGGCCAATATCATATAGCTCCTTCGATCTCCATCTTCGGGGCTCCATGATCATCTTCGTCACCGGCATGACACCATGATCTCCATCATCATGATCTCCATCATCGTGTCTTCATGAAGTTGTCACGCCAACGACTACTTCTACTTCTATGGCTAACGCGTTTAGCAATAAAGTAAAGTAATTTACATGGCGTTCTTCAATGACACGCAGGTCATACAAAAATAAAGACAACTCCTATGGCTCCTGCCGGTTGTCATACTCATCGACATGCAAGTCGTGATTCCTATTACAAGAACATGATCTCATACATCACAATATATCATTCATCATTCATCACAACTTCTGGCCATATCATATCACATGACAATTGCTGCAAAAACAAGTTAGACATCCTTTAATTGTTGTTGCATCTTTTACGTGGTTGCAATTGGGTTCTAGCAAGAACGTTTTCTTACCTACGAATAACCACAACGTGATATTGTCAACTTCTATTTACCCTTCATAAGGACCCTTTTCATCTAATCCGCTCCAACTAAAGTAGGAGAGACAGACACCCGCTAGCCACCTTATGCAACTAGTGCATGTCAGTCGGTGGAACCTGTCTCACGTAAGCGTACGTGTAAGGTCGGTCCGGGCCGCTTCATCCCACAATACCGCTGAAGCAAGAAATGACTAGTAGCGGCAAGCAAGTTGACAAGATCTACGCCCACAACAAAATTGTGTTCTACTCGTGCAATAGAGAACTACGCATAAACTTGGCTCTGATACCACTGTTGGGGAACGTTGCAGAAAATTAAAATTTTTCCTACGGTTTCACCAAGATCCATCTATGAATTCATCTAAGCAACGAGTCATAGGAGAGAGATTGCATCTACGTACCACTTATAGATCACGTGCGGAAGCGTTCAAGAGAACGGTGATGATGGAGTCGTACTCGCCGTGATCCAAATCACCGATGACCAAGTGCCGAACGAACAACACCTCCGCGTTCAACACACGTACGGAGCGGATGACGTCTCCTCCTTCTTGATCCAGCAAGGGGGAAGGAGAGGTTGATGATGATCCAGCAGCACAACGGCGTGGTGGTGGATGCAGCAGAACTCCGGCAGGGCTTCGCCAAGCTGTTGCGGGAGGAGGACGAGGTGTAGCAGGGGGAGGGAGGCGCCAAGACACAGGGTGCGGCTTCCCTCCCCCTTCCCTCCTTTATATAGGCCCCCAGGGGGGACCGGCCCTGGGAGATGCAATCTCCCAAGGGGGGCGGCGGCCAGGGGGTGGAGTACCCCCCAAGGCAAGTGGTGCCCCCCCTACCTAGGGTTTCCTACCCTAGGCGCAGGGGGGCCCAACGGGGGATGCACCAGCCCACTAGGGGCTGGTTCCCCTCCCACTTCAGCCCACGGGGCACTCCGGGATAGGTGGCCCCACCCGGTGGACCCCCGGGACCCTTCCGGTGGTCCCGATACAATACCGGGTGACCCCGAAACTTTCCTGATGGCCGAAACAACACTTCCTATATATAATTCTTTACCACCGGACCATTCTGGAACTCCTCGTGACATCCGGGATCTCATCCGGGACTCCGAACAACATTCGGTTTGCTGCATACTCATATTCATACAACCCTAGCGTCACCGAACCTTAAGTGTGTAGACCCTACGGGTTCGGGAGACATGCAGACATGACCGAGACGGCTCTCTGGTCAATAACCAACAGCGGGATCTGGATACCCATGTTGGCTCCCACATACTCCTCGATGATCTCATCGGATGAACCACGATGTCGAGGATTCAAGCAACCCCGTATACTATTCCATTTGTCAGACGGTATGTTACTTGCCCGAGATTCGATCGTCGGTATCCCAATACCTCGTTCAATCTCGTTGCCGGCAAGTCACTTTACTCGTACCGTAATGCATGATCCCGTGACCAGACACTTCGTCACTTTGAGCTCATTATGATGATGCACTACCGAGTGGGCCAGTGATACCTCTCCGTCATACGGAGTGACAAATCCCAGTCTCGATCCGTGTCAACCCAACAGACACTTTCGGAGATACCTGTAGTGCACCTTTATAGTCAACCAGTTACGTTGCAACGTTTGGTACACCCAAAGCACTCCTACGGTATCCGGGAGTTACACGATCTCATGGTCTAAGGAAGAGATACTTTGACGTTGGAAAAGCTCTAACAAAACGACCAATTTCTTGAATGTATGTCATACATTTTTAGGGGTTGTATTAGATGGTTAAACCAAATCTTCAGGGACTTTCTCTTGTGCATACTCACAGACACATTAGTCCCTAATCCTTATTTGTCATCAATACTCCAAATATATAAAGGGGTCAATAGATGCACTTATAGAGTGAACATATGGATTCTTCTAGCTAGTATAGAGGCACATTCTCTCTTTCTCTCATTTCTTTCTACTCTCTTCTATCTTCTCATTTTCACTGTTTCCTCTCTCAATTTTTTCTGTTTCTCTTCTCTCTTCTCTTTTCTCTGTTTTATCTCTTTTCTCAGTTCTTGGCATTCTCTCTTCTCTCTTTCTCTATTTTCTTCTTCATTTTTACTCCTTTTCTCTTCCCTCTTCTTTCTTTTCTCTTTATCTATTTTATATATCCAATTCTCTCTCTTGTTCTTCCCACTTCTCTTCATAGCTCTCTCAAATAAAACTAATAATAAACTCCGACACTACAAATAAAACCTAACCCCCACTACAAAATAAATCTTACAATTAAACCTACAAAAACTAAGAACATGCCTAAAGTACAATTATATATACACTATAAATAAAAATCAAATTAACCTACAGAATATAGCTAACTAATGCACTAGTACACATGGATGTGGATCGATCTAGCTCTTACAGGTCAATGAGTCCTACGAATGGTCGCGAGGGGGAGCTCGTGCATGCGGGGTGGTGGTGGGCAAGGCTGAGGATCGAGGTTGGTGGCGTGTATGTCGAGGGCACACTCGGGGAGGGGCTAAAAATCAAGGATCAAAGGTTGGAGTGGAATCCCCTTGATTTGAACACAAGTATAGGTGGTTCTCTCACAGAAAATGGACATGGGAAGTAGTAGCTTCATCCTGGTTTCTCTCTCTGAGAGTTGGCAGAATGGGTGAGGTATATATAGGCCGTACAAAAAATCTAACCATTACACCTTTATGCACAACTCGATGGAATCAGGTGGAATCAGTCGGGGAGACTGACTAGTGCAAAAGGTTTGACCTTTAGGCTTTTTGGTGAGACCGGATGAAATAGCTCGGTGAGACTGATGGGTGATGACCTAAACACTTTCCACACTTCAATGACACCGATTGAAACCACTTGGAAATTATGAGATGAAATCGATAGGTTACAGAAGGTTGGCAAGCGTACTTCGATGGGGCCAAATGTCATCTCGGTGAGACCAAATTGCTAGGGTTTAGGAAGTGGCTATGTCAAGTTTATCTCGGTAAGTTGGGATGGATGTGTATTGGCGGGACCGAGATTGAATTTAGGGTTTTGGACAGATAGAAATGTGAGGGTATGGCTGAGGGTTTTGGAGCAGTATCTCTAAGCACTTGAGGAAATTATTCATGATCAATATTTGATCCCCTTTTAATTGTATTGGCTTTCCTATGAACTCAATGTGATCTCGGATCACTTAACAAAAAAGGTAGACTCTTGGAGCTTTTTCCAATGCTTTGTCGTTTGCATTTGAGGGGTCCACATTCACTTCCCATTGCCAAACCCGCCAGAGCTGCCGCCCTGCAACCAGACAACCCCGAGACCTACACAAAGGCCCCAGCTTTGGACCAACCGACGATCCTCGACGGACTGAATCACCCACAGACGCTCCGCTGGTAAACCTACGCCACCTTGCCCGCGGCCGAGGAAAGGGGGAGAAAGGGGAGCGGACGAATCCGGACCGGCAAACCGTGCCGACGACAAGTGATGCGACCGCATCGAGACCACATATCCCTCCAACCAAGCTCCCTGTCGAACATGGGGAAAGGGGGGAAGTAGGAGCGGACGCATCCGGACAGGCAAACCGTGCCGGCGGCAGGTGGCGCGACTGCCTCGAGGCCACCTATCCCTCCTACCAAGCTCCCCCGCGAGCACCCCCATGTCGCCCCACCATGGTAGCTGACACACATCTCCATGAGGCCATCGGCAACCACGTGCCCGCCGACGAGGGAGACCAAATCAACCAGCAGCCGCAACCATGGAAGCTCACTGGATATGCCTCCTCGCATCGTCTGCCGACGTCCGAACGCTAGACCAGGAAGGTTCCGACGCGAACTCGACCAACATGCTCCGCCAGCCACCACCACTGCGCCGCCACCCCCACCAGCCCGAAGCCAGGGCAGGGCGGCCGCCCACAGATCCTTGTCGCCCACGACCCGCACCACCGCAGCGCCAAGCCAGAAGCCGGCCCGGGCCACCGGAGCTCGCCACCGACGCTCTGCCTCGTCGCAACCGCCTCCACGCCAGATCCGCCCGCTGCCAAGACCGCCCGCACCAGCCGCTCGCCGCCCCCGTCGCTCCACGCACCGGCGCGCCCTCCGACACCCCGCTTGTCGCGCCATCGCCACGCGCAGCGCCATCACCACGCCGCAGCGCCGCCTTGCCCTAGGACAGCGAGGCACCCTGATGCAGCCGCGTCGGCCCACGCCAAGGCCGCTGGGAGGGGGGACAAGGAGGCCTCGCTACCGCCGGCGGCGGCCGGGCGCCGTGCCCTCTGGCGGCGGCGAGGGAGGAGGAGGGGGCGGGGAAAGGAGTTGGCGGTGGCGCGGTAGGGTTCCTCCCGTCGCCTCGCGGGGGGCGAGCGGGAGGGTGGTAGACCTTTTGTGTCTTCTTGTCATTTTCACAGCCCCTCACGCGGAATGTTTTGCAACCTCTCTGAACGGTTGCAGCAAAAACCGTGGAAGGAACATGTCGGACGTTCCAAGGGAAACATGGCACAACGAGGATCTTGAGATCCGGAGAGATCCAACGAGCCCCGCACGACCGGCACAACACTCGGCCAGTTGGAAACGTTACATTTTCCGAAACGGGTCTTGTTCAGCTGGTACGTACGTACCGCTCCATAGTCGGAGCAATTGTTTTGTTTCACTGCACCGCACCTGTTTTCATTTGTTTTTGCAACAGCGACGTGTGTTTTGTTTTCCGAAGTTGACAGCACCATCAGAGAATCAGAGGTAGAGAGCGAGACGGCGAGGCAACCCGGCCGGGCTCGGGAAATAAATGGGAGCGTGCAGCAGGCTCGTTGGCGGCGTGGCAGGCCCTCTCTGTCGCCTCCTTCCCCTATCTTAACTCCCTCCCTTCCCTTTCCTCCATCACTCTCCTCTCCCCCAAAAAGCTGCCTCCGTCCGTCCCCGTCCTCCCCACCCCCACCACCACCGTACGCCCAGACAAGCCAAAAATTTAACCCACCGCGCGCGGTTACACACGAGCCAGCTACCAGTAGCCGCAGCACGCAGTAGGCAGCAGCTCGATCAAGCTGCCGCGCCGAGACATCGGAGACGAGCAGGCGCGTAGGTGCTGCCAAGGAGTAGATTTTTCACGCATGCCGCGGGGACTCGGGCGTACAGAGTAGAGGCCGGGCGATACAGACGTGATCTATGGATCTGGGCGCATGGCGGGATTCCCTCTAGGCGGAGGAGGCCACCACAGCCGCGGCGGACGCGACGACGACGGCAGCCACCCTCCCGGCATCAACCCCTCGTCGTCTTCCTCTGCGGCCGCCTTCCTCTACGCCACCACCCCATCGCGCGGCGGGTTTCAGCTATGGCAGGGGCAGCCACAGCCGCAGCACGAGCAGCAGCAGCACCCGTTCTACGGCGGCGCCTCCTCCAGCATCATCCGCTTCGCCGATGACCCGGCCGCCTCCGGGTCTTCGTCGCGGTGCGGAGGGAGAGGGTCTGGGGCGGGCACAATCAGCTGCCAGGACTGCGGCAACCAGGCCAAGAAGGACTGCCCCCACATGCGCTGCCGCACCTGCTGCAAGAGCCGCGGCTTCGACTGCGCCACCCACGTCAAGTCGACGTGGGTCCCTGCCGCCCGCCGCCGCGAGCGACATCACCAGCAGCCGCAGGGGCAGGCCTCCGCCGAGCCGTTCAAGCGCCCTCGCGAAGGCGGCCAGCCCTCCTCCGCCACGCCTACCACTACTTCTTCAGGTACTCTCTCTTATAGTCTAGTATCTACTGCACTGCACCCACACCACAGACCACACTAGCTAGCTATTTCTCTTTCCTTTTTGTACAGCTCAGCTCAAAAGAGCGAGAGATCGTGAGCTTGATGGAATCTAGTGTGTTAAATGGTTGATGATTTAGGGGAGCATCAGCAGCAGATGATGGCGGCCGACAGGTTCCCGCGGGAGGTGAGCTCAGAGGCAGTGTTCCGCTGTGTGCGGCTGGGCCCGGTCGACGAAGCCGAGGCCGAGGTGGCGTACCAGACCACCGTCAGCATCGGCGGCCACGTCTTCAAGGGCATCCTGCACGACGTAGGCCCAGACACCTCCATCACCGGCGGGACCCGCGCCGGCCACCACGCCGCCGAAGGTTCCTCCCCAAGCACGGCAGCTGCTGGCGGCGCCGAAGGAGGCAGCGGATCTACGGGTGCCGCCGCAGTGTCGTCATCAGCTGTGGTGATGGACCCGTATCCCACGCCCGGCCCGTACGGTGCTTACGGCGGCGCGCCATTCTTCCACGGCCACCACCCGAGGTGATCATAGACAAGGTCACCTCATCACGCGCTTTAGACGCCATGCCTTGGTTCGCTTTACCGTTAACTCTGAAATTCTTAGATAATGCTGCTGCTGCTGCGATCGATCGACATGATGGCTTCGATTGATCTTGTTGATGCATACATAAATTGATGCGCTGGTTTTCTTTAGTTCATCAGGTCAGGTCAGCTAATAAAGCTGGAACTAGCTAGGGAACAATCAATGATTAAAAATTGAAATCTGACAGTTGATTAGTTTGGCTGCCTGCTTTGCCTTGATAGAGAATGGTTTGCT
>NC_041393.1:258509624-258522510 GCF_002162155.2 Triticum dicoccoides
ATGGTGGCGATGATGCCGTTCCCTGGCCGTGGCTTACTACAGTTTTGGATGCATTTGCCTTTGCTCTTAATACTACTACTAGGCCTACTAGGTAGCTTCTAATCCTGTGTCTAGCTCTTCCATAAGGTGTCACGCCTTTGCTTTATCTTTGCTCTTCAAAAGCTGAGCCCTAGCACCCTAGCTATAGGCTCTAGCTTGTACAACTAATTACTTTGCTCTTCATTTGGTCTGAACTCTGAATAGTTGCTATACTCTTGCTATGCTAGAGAGAGAAAGAGAGAGACAGAGATATAGAGGTTTTTTTAGCGGGTAGAAGGGAGAGTGTTAGAAGGGATAGAAAGGGATTGGTGAAATTGTTGAGAGGATTTAATGTTGAGATATTTCTTCCAGTCATCATATGCTCCAGGATCAAATGATGAGATGATTGGGAGACAAATATAGTTGTGCTCCCCTCTCTCTTCGTAGATTCGTGTTTTGATTGTTTCTAACTCTGAGCTTTCATACCATCGGTGTCACATTGCATAGTAATCTATTCTCTTCATTCGACACTGTTTTTTTCCAACACTTTTATTATGATTTTCTCAAATTATATCTAGATTTTGTTCTGGAATTGGTTTAGCATCAGGTATCGTATACTATCATTCGCAGTTAATTGTTCTGCACGTACCTCATCTATATGTTGCATGCCCTCTCCTCCCCTTGCTCTCCAATTACCCTCAGTGGTAAACATAGCAACAAAATCAACGATCTAATCTACCCGTAAGGAATCTAATTAATCTTGATACAGTTTTGATAAGACAAAAGGTAAATGCTTACACAGAGTTATCTTGCTTGAGTCGCCTCTTCTGTTAGTTAACTACATATATTTCTATGTCGTACCGGTTTCATGTTTAGCATTCTTTACCATCTTCGAAGATGGTCATTTTGCATTTGTTTGCCTTTGAGCATAGAATGTCCTTATAGAGAAGCAACTTCTATTTTGGAACTTGGAAGAGGGAAAACCTTTGTTAACTTCTGCCTTTCAAGAGATAACAGTGAAACACATTATGTGTCACGTACTAACATAATTGCACCTCATTTATGTAGTACGACACAGCATTTAGGGGAACTCAGAAGCTTAGTACTCCCTCCAAAAGCCGAAATAATGAGTGCACTTACTTGATTTTCTGTTTTGCACTCTAGTAATGGTATATTGCTTAATTACAAACGGTAGGCCTAAACCTGCTTGTGCTTGTAATGCCAGCTATATTATATTTTTTTGACTTGATTAAGTTCTCCTATAAATTTTAAAAATAGTGTATATATTTGTATATTTTAAGGTGTTTTATAAATGGTTATTACTGTAGCATCTGCCCGCAGACCGTTGGTTTTAATTTCCGTAAAAGTTCCTGTTCTATGTTTACTTTGTTTAAAATTTCCTGAATGTGATGATCCTCTATTCCTAAATAGTTCCAACTCACTACATTTTTTTCTAGCCATGCAGCTATGCCACGTCAACAAGTCTTGCATATTAGTGATAAATTGCATCTTTTGAATTAATGTATCCATGCAACCATGCCACATCACCAGGTCATGCATGTGGATCAAAAGTTACCACATTGTTTTTATTTTTTATTTTTTTGTGTTATAATGCACGGTATATGTGTTTGACGCGTGGAGCATATCTATGTAGTTCATGCTTTGCATTTTTGTTGAAACTAGCAATGTGCCCGTGCGTTGCAACAGATTCAAAGTAGAATAATACATGTTCACAAACTTAAAGAAAAACACTCTAGTTTTGGTGTATATATATCACTAAAAATATACTCGTATTATGTTTCACTCAAAATATATTCCTCATGGTTGTTTTGATAAGGTGAGAGAGAGAGAGATGTGGTTGGTTTCAACTTTCAAGATACTACGGGGTTTCTGCAAATTGGAGCAGAGAAGTGGGGTCTTGTTGCAAAAATATCACAGTTTACCTCACAGCCTTTAGATGCAGATCTGATGGTAAGAATTGACGGATGGCAGACAAACCATCATCACCAACTGAGTCTTTTATAGGAGTAGAGAAATGGCATTTCAATAACTTAAGTCCAAAAGTTTTTCTCTTTTTATACACCATTTTGTTACACACTTCATATGATTTATTGTTTTTAAATATAAATCATGAACACTCGATCCTACATTTGCTTGTGCCTTAGTTATATACCACCAAATTATACATTTCCATTAACATGTTTCCCCGCAACAACGTGTAGGGTATGATCTTGTTTTAATAAATGATCAGGTTGCACAAATGAAATTTATGTATTGCCTGCCCTCTGCAATTATTTTAGATGAAACGTTGATTGACTGTCAATTGCTTGTTGTTTCAGAAGTTTCCTCGAGATAATTAAATACTTTTAGCAGCCCCTTCATTTTCATCCTAACAACTTTTCACTTATTATCCTTATGTTGGAAGTTCAATTTCAAATTCATGGGATGTGGTTTCTTGCCCATAGGACTTTCCCTAGAGTAACATTGTTCATATTTTTATCCAGTATACAAATACGTCTTGTGAAATGAAGATATCATTGCTGGTTTTGCATTTCTACTTTTTTTAACTTAAAAGAATACAAGATGGAATGCTTACAAAGTAAATTAGTAGTTTAATGAAATTAAGTTTATCTTTATATAAGTTTGTTGAGAATACAGGATCATTTAAGTCTTGTTCTTTGTTATTGGGATAGGTAACTTGCTTTTATACCGGTATTGTTCGCTTGTTGATTTTACTTCAAATAAACTCGTTGAATGGCTACCAATTTTTACAAAAATTAAAATCAATGTAGCATTTTATTTACCAATAAAGCATTTAGTTTTATGCTTCGACGGTTTGGCGGCATATAAGCTTAATTAACTCATCCATTAATTAACTTTTTTTGCACAAAAGCACTTTTTGCGGAATCCATTAATTACTTCATAACATGGTAGTAAGGCGGGTGTGGGGCACATGAAAATCAATTCTGCCTCATTTCTTTGCTTCTTCATTTCACATGGAGATAATTCTGCTTGGATGGGAGCTAGACAAGACGCCTGACCTAAGGCAGATCTAGAATATCACGGGTACTGTACTACCTAACCCTTTTGGTACTGTTAAGTCGATCGTCAACTTTACTGAACTTGAGAGAAAAGAAAGAAGAATAGAAAGTTTGGAATATTGCCAACACCTGATATATATTGACTTGCTACCACTTGCCCGTTCAAAATGTGCCAATCTCTCGGTAGCCATATGTAGCTTGAATTATCAGCTGCTAGCAAAACCAGAATAAAGCTTGCACATGAGCTTCAGATACTCTACTATTTTAATTAGGTTGAATTTCTTTGTTGGAGCTGGGCAAAAAGCTAATTGATGGGATTTCATATGGTGCCATTTACATCAAGAATCTTCTAGAAGGCACGAACTCAACAGGAAATACATGAACTGTCGCAGGAAGAATTATGTTTAAAAATAAGTGTCGTGGTTTTAGCTCAAATTAACTAACATCACGACACTTGTTTTGAAACTGAGGGGTACTATAGTTCCTGTGTTTGTTACGAAGGAAACGTGCTATTGATCCATCCTTTTCCAGACATAAACCTGCCGGGAGCCGGACCACAATCGTCGTCGGCCGGTGCCGGTGCATATATGTATATTGTACTGGTCACGCAACAGCTAGCAAAGATGCATGGATGATCTGGATCAACCTCATCTCTTTGGAATGTGTTCCTTTCAATCAAAAGGCATGAGAGAGGGAATAATCACTGACTTTCGGACTACTACGAGAGAAGTGTCATGCGTACGTTTCTGATTCTGGCTCATGCATTCCCGTGCCGTGTGTACGTACCCAAGTCAATGCTGCAAAGATATTGCTCCTCTTAATTTATGCCCTTGTTCTTATTTTTTATTTTTTTTTATTACGGGTAGGTTTGCCAAAATAGGAGCCATGATAAGACCTGCAATGTCAGTTAGTTATGTACTAGTCCTTCCGTTCCATAATATAAGAGCGTTTTTAACGTTAAAAACTATTGATTTCATGCTTTAGCCAACTCATTTAAAAGTCTGAATTGATGGAGAAAGGTGGACAATATATTTAAACAATAACACTCTTATAATATAGGAAGGAGAAGTAGTACATTATTGGCAAATTAATACCGACATTCCCCTTGCATCGTATCGTATCTGAATATGGGCTCATGATATATAATAAGGGTAACCAAACAAAAGCGATTTCAGATTTTTGTTCGCACTGGTTATTATTTTTCTCCCGAAAGATTCCACAGGGCCACAAACCACAATTAACCTAGTATATACTTTTATCTAAAATATTGTACTAACAGATTTCCTACGTATACAATACACGGAGAAAGCATGCACTACTTTGCGGATTTTTTTTTTTTGCGGGTAAGCATCTAGCATTATAGCCGCCGAATCACCCTTACGTACATTTGTAAACGGTAATGCACTAGCTTTCGATCTGTGAGTGCAACCAAAAAGTCCTGGTCGTGAATCGTATCAACATGAAAGCTGTTGAATACATTATGTATGTGTATATTGTGTCTTGGGCTCACCTTCTAGTTTTTTCTGTATAATTAAGGTTGTAGTCTCGTCATGTACACCATATATATATGTTTGGTGCACCGATCAATGTAATTGTGTTGCATAGTCTATTCTAGTCTTCTACATGGTATCTATCGCACGTCGTTCCCAGACATAGCCGCCGCCGCCTGCCGCCGCCGCTGTCGGTTCCTCCGGTCGCCACTGCTGCTGCTGGTCGGCGCCGCCCTCCTACCCGACGCTGCCGCCACCCGCCGCCGTCGCGATTTCCTCCTAGCCGCCGCCGCCGGTCGCCGCCGCACCCCTCAGCTTCCACGCCCCTCTCCCACCCGCGCCGCTCCTCCCTCTCCCACCCGCGTCACACCTTCCTCTTCAACCCGTGCTGAACCCTGACCCTAGCCGCCCCACCCGCGCCGTACCTTCCCACTTCCTCCTCGATGCATCATGAGTTCCTTCTCCTTCACCGTCTCCAACCCCTTCGCCGGTTTCGATGTCACCTTCGTCCGTGATCTCAACATCCACGAGCGTGTTCCTGTGGTGCATGATCAATCCACCGCGTCCTACTCCGCTTGAAAGTGGTACTTCTCCTTGGCGTTTCGCGAGTACCTGCTCCACGGCCACGTCGATGGCACCATGGACTTGAGCCTCATGATTCACGACGGCGAGTGGATGATCCTCGACGCCACCATCATCCACTGGTTCTACCTCACCATCTCCAAGGACCTCCTCCACACGGTGGTGGATGATGACCACGACGCCTCCGCCGTCTGGACCAAGCTCAACGGCCTCTCCACCGACAACAAACTGCAGCGCAAGCTCCTCCTCCATGGCGAGTTTTATGGGTGCCAGCAGCTTGACCCGTCCATCGACGATCTTTGCATGCGCCTCAAAAATCTTGCCGATGAACTCCATGATCTCGGCGAGACGGTTGACGACGAGCTCCTCATCAGCACCCTCACTGCCGGTCTCAACAAGGACTTTGGGAACGCTGCCTTCAACCTCACCCTCATCCCGGAGCCCACCTTTGCCAAGGTGGTGGCGTATCTCAAGTTGGAGGAGCGACAGATGAAGATGGCCCGGACTCGGGCGACCCACACCGCCCTTGTTGCCGGCACCCGAGTGGGCTCGGCGCCACCTCCGCCGCGTCCCGCGCCAGTGCCACTGGCCGCGACGGTCGCCTCATTCCCGCCATCCTCGGCCGCAGCTAACGGGGGTCGCTGCGGTGGCCGCAAGCAATAGCTGGGCGCCGGAGCTCACGGAGGAGCCGCCCGCCCCCAGCAGTCGTATCAGCCGGCCCCGTGGTACGCCGACCAGAACCCATGGACCGGCGTTGTGCACGCCTACTCCATGTCGGTTCCCCGCGCCCCTGCCCCGGGTATCCTCGGTGCGTGGCCTCCTTCTCATCAGGCGTTTTACGCCACGCCGCAGCCCTACGCGGCGCTCTACAGCCCACTCTCCTACGGACAGCCATCGCAGCCTGCCCTCCCACCCACGCCGTGGGACCCGGCGCTCCTGGTGGCCCTAAACTCCGCACCTGTTCCATCCACCTACATCAGCGGCGGCGGCTGGTATATGTACACTGGAGCTACCGTGCATATGGCTGCTCATCCCGGTAACCTCCACACCTCCCATCCCGTCCACACCTCTGCTCACATCACCGTCGGTGATGGTTCATCCCTTCACATAACTCATATAGGACATGCATCCTTTCCATTCATGTCTACTCCGTTGTCATTACCTAACATCTTAGTTTCTCCTGATCTTATTAAAAATCTTGTCTATGTTCGTTTTTTTACACGTGAAAATATTGTTATCGTTGAGTTTGACAAGTGTGGTTTTTCTGTTAAGGACGCTCGCACCCGGATGATACTCCACCGATGTGACAGCCCCGACGAGCTCTAGACATTCCACTCCACCGCCTCCACCACCTCCGCCACCCCTGTCGCCCTCATCACTGGCGTGGATCTCTGGCACGCTCGCTTGGGTCATCCCAACCCCGCCACCCTTCATCATATACTTCGGAGTTTTTCTTTCACGTGTAATAAGATCGACGATCACTCTGCCATGCATGTCGCCTCGGCAAACATGCTCGTCTTCCTTTTAGGACGTCTTCTCATGTTGCATCGTACCCGTTTGAGTGAATTTATAGTGATGTTTGGACCTCTCCAATTGCAAGTAATACGGACTATCTTTATTACCTTGTCATACTTGATGATTTTTTGCACTATGTGTGGACATTTCTGTTGCGGCGTAAGTCCGATGTAATTTTCACTCTCACGGCATTTTACTCCTATGTTTTCACGCAGTTTGGTCGTCCCATTCTTGCTTTTCAGACAGATAACGGGAAGGAGTTGGACAACTTAGCTGTTCGTACTCTCCTCACCACACATGGCATGACTTTTTGTCTCACATGCCCGTACACTTTGCAATAGAACGGTCGCGCTGAGCGTGTCCTCAACACTCTTAATGACTGCGCCCGGACGCTTCTCTTTCATGCCAATGTGCCTCCGCGCTTTTGGCCTGACGCTCTCGCGACCGCATCACTCCTCATTAACATCTGCCCTTGTCGTACTAGCAGGAACTTTGCACCTCATCATCTTCTCTTCGGTGCACCACCCTCTTATGATAAGCTTCGCATTTCGGCTGTCTCTACTATCCTAGCATCGCCTCCACTACGCCACATAAGCTTGCACCCCGCTCTGTCGCATGCATCTTCCTCGGCTACCCACCTAACACTAAAGGATACCGCTACTACGACCCGGTCTCCCATCGAGTATTCACCTCCCGACACGTTTACTTTGATGAGAATGTGTTTCCTTTTCAACAGCAGGTACCTCTCGTCGCCCCGTCGCCACCGGGCACCGGTGACCCTTCGGTGACCCCGTCAGGTGGACGGCCTAGCTCGGCTCTCGGACCGCCTCCGGGCTTTGGCGGTCCCCACGCCGCCGTCATCGTCACTACCGGCCTCGCCGTCGGCGCCTTCCCCGGTCGCCTCGGTCGTCGCCCCTTTGCCAGCCGCCTCGCCCGCACCCTCGCCCGCGGCCTCGCTGGCTGCCTCCTCAGGCCTCGTCTCGGAGTTGTCGTCTCGCTCCCTCACTCAGGCTCGAGCCGGCGTTCACCGCCCGAGTCTGCGGTACTCCAGTGACGAGTATCTCCTTGCCGCCTCCACCACCGAGTCGTCCCCGATTACTGTGTTCCCCAGGGCAGCCCTCCGTGATCCTCACTGGCTTGCTGCGATGCAGGAATAGTTCGACGCTCTTCAGCGGAATCGTACCTGGACATTGGTTCCCCGGCCTTCTCGCGCCAATGTCATCAATGGGCAAGTGGGTCTTTTGTCATAAGACCCGCTCGGATGGTAAACTTGAGGGCTACAAGGCTCGTTGGGTGGTCTACGGGTTTCGGCAGCTAGCTGGCGTTGACTTCACTGAGAAATTCGCACTGGTTGTCAAACCGGACACGATCCGCACCATCCTCCAGCTGGTGGTCTCCCGAGGCTGGCCGATTCATTAGATGGATGTCTCCAACGCCTTCCTTGATGGCCATTTTGAGGAGCAGTTTTACTGTGAGCAGCCCACCAGTTTCATCGACGCCTCTCTTCCTGGGCATGTGTGCTTGCTGTCCCGGTCTCTATACAGTCTCAAGCAAGCACCTCGCGCCTGGTACCAGCATATCGCCGGGTTCCTTCAGACACTGGGCTTCAGCGTCACTCGCTCAGATGCCTCATTGTTTGTCTATCCCCGCGGTGACATGACTGCCTATTTTCTTCTCTACGTCGACGACATCATCCCGACGGCCTCGTCCGCAACCCTTCTTCAGCAGGTCACCCTCCGGCTGCGTGATGAGTTTGCTATCAAGGACTTGGGCGCTCTCCATTATTTCCTTGGCACTGAGGTCGTTTGGCGACCCGACGGCTTCTTTCTTCATGAGCAGAAGTATACGCATGAGCTATTTGAGCGTGTCGGCTTGCTCAATTGTCACCCCTGTTGCTACTCCTGTTGACACGAAGGCCGAGGTTTCTGCTCTCGAGGGCTCGCCCGCATTGGATGCTCCGCTCTACCGGTCCATCGTCGGTGCTCTCTTCAGTATCTAACCCTCACCCTGTCGGATCTACAGTATGTTGTTCAGCAGGTGTGCCTTCATATGCACGACCCTCATGACTCTCATTGGACACTCGTGAAACGGATTCTCCGATACATCCGTGGCACGATGTCCCTTGGCTCATTCTCTCGGCGTCCACTTCTTTGGAGATGGCGGCTTATTCCGACGCGGACTGGGCTGGCTGCCCCGATACCCGTCGCTCCACCTCTAACTACTGCGTCTACCTCGGTCCTTCCCTCGTCTCGTTGTCGTCCAAGTGACAACCCACCGTTTCGCGCTCCTGCGCAGTGGCCGAGTACCGAGCAGTGGTTAACGTCGTCGCTGAGTGCACCTGGTTACGACAGCTGCTTCAGGAGTTGCATCATGATGTCTACCAGGCTACGGTTGTCTATTGTGACAACGTCTCCGTGGTGTACCTTTCTGCCAACCCCGTTCATCATCGCCGGACTAAGCACATTGAGATGGACATTCACTTTGTGCGTGAGCAGGTGGCCCTTGGACGCATTTTGGTCCTCGATATTCCGACCGCCCAACAGTTCGTCGATGTGATGACTAAGGGACTCGCTACTTCCACTTTCGAGGAGTTTCGTTCTAGTCTCTGCGTCTCCGGCGCCGCTTCGACTGCGGGGGATGTTGAATATATTTTGTACGTGTATATTGTATCTTGGGCCAACTTCCTTGTTTTTCTGTATAGTTGAGGTTGTGGCCCCATTATGTGCAACATATATACGTGACTGATGCAATGTAATTGTGTTGCACAGTCTATTCTAGTCTTCTACAAAAGCTTTTGTGTTAATAAACTGTTCAATGGCGCCGCATCCGTACGTAGTGATCAGATTTTTTGCCTGAAGAAAGGACCCATACCCGCGAAAACAGGACAAATCAAATAAGGTGCATTTTCCCACAAAAAAGTACTCCTAAACACATGGTGAAGACATACCTAGCTAGGGCGGTTGGTTCAGGGGCTACTACCAATAAGCGCCCCCATATAGTGCTGTTTAAAAATAAATAAAAATACTATATTACTCCCTCCGTCCCAATATTCTGGTCTTAGATTTGTCGAGATAAGGATGTACCTAATACTAAAACGTGACTTGATACATTCGTATTTAGACAAATCTAAAACAAAAATTTTGAGACGGAGTGAATACTATACTACTCGTAGGTGACATGTCCGTTGACTCTATCAATTTACAACAATATTTGGTAGACACTGTGCAAGTTTACGCGTCGACATGATGTATTCAATACAGCAGTACATAAAGTGCATGATGCATACGTAGCTACCACCACGCCGGAGGCTCCTTAATTTTTACCCATAATTTGGCCCTAGTCGCTTACCCCATACAAGGATGAAACAAGTGAGCCCGGCAGCGATGCGACGGGTGCAAAAGCGCGCCACGAGTCACTGTTCAATCCCTTTACCTCCCATCAAACAGTGGCAAGGAGAGGACGCCGGCCGGCCGGAGCCGGTAAAGATGGCGCCACCAGTGGTTTACATGAACACGGCCATGTATATATATTCTTCCGGCCGGGGAGAGAGACGGTAGAATTAGGCCAACTCTACCGCACGATCCTAAACGGACGTCCGGTTTAACTGAATTTTGTCCCTTTAAGGCAGCGATGGGTTCGTCCGTGTCCGGTCTTGTCCGTTGGATCGTGCGTGCGTGTATCGCACGGCCGCACCCCAAATCACGTCCGGATTGGACATGATTAAAAAAACAGAAAAACGTAAATAAAATGACTAAAAAAAGTAAATAAACATAGTTAAAAAAACATAAAACATAGTGTTCACTTAACGGGCACAAAACGGCCAGTTTAACAGTTCACTTAACAACTCAGTGCCATAATTAACATAAAAAAATAAAAAACGCCGCCCGCGCGCTCCCGCCGCGCCCATCGATGTCGTGGCCCTCGCCGTCTTCAGTGGCCGCCGGTGTCGTCGTCGTCGCTGACGAGGTCGACATAGGCCGGCGGTGTCCAGAGGTGGGATGGCGGCGCGTGGTACACGGGGGCGGCCTGGAAGGCCGGAGGTGCCTGCACCACCTCCTCCCATGGCAAGGCCTCCCGCTCCGGTGATCGCGGCGGCGTGGGGCACCAGTTCACGCCCCCACGGCGTCGGGCATCTCCGGAGCCGTGCACGACCAACTCCAGTGCCGGCCCACCAGATCCGGGTGGAACGCGGCCACCGGCGCGTCCTGCATCGGCTCCTCCGCCGACACCATGTCTAGCTCGGGGATGGCGACGTCGCTGGCCTCAAAGAGGGCCATCGTCTCCTCGAGGCCCGACCATTGGCGCTCATCAAGCGTGTTCATGGAGTCCTCCATGACACGCTGTATGAGCCGGGCCTCCTCCTCCGCTGTCATGCGAGGAAGTGGAGGTGGCGACGTAGACGATGAAGGTGACGGCGTGGGCGTGAGGCCGCGCACCCGCGTACGCCCCGCGCACCTCCCGTCGTGGCCGCCGCAGCCCCGACACCGTGCCGGCGAAGTAGGACGCGCGCCGCGTGTCGTGCTCGTCCTGGAGCCAGGTGTCCTAGAGGCCGAAATCAGGGGCGTACCTATCGTCGAAGTAGAGGTCGTCGGGAAGGAGGCGGCGGCGGCGCTCGATCTCATCACGACGTGCACGGCCGCTCGTCGGCACCGGCGGGATCGGGACCCGGTCGGCGATGAGGTGCCAGTTGTTGAGGAGGTGGACGTCGCTCCACGGGACCGACGTCCTCGTCTCCCAGTAGCGCCGGCACACATCGACGCTGAGGTACTGCTGGTCGCGCTCGCTGGCGGGCCTAGGGGTGATGGTGAAGGGGGCCGGCGCGGGGGCTCGACGGGACGAGCGTGGCGGTGACGCGGGCTCCTCCTTCTTCACGGAACCGCGGCGGCGGCCCGAGGAGGAGCCTGCCTTGCGGTCGTGCTTCTCCTTGCGGCCGTAGTTCCGTAGCCCCATGGCTGCGGCCGGCCGGCGAGTTCGAGGACGGGAGCGGCTAGGGTTTGGGGGTGTCGGCTTTCGAGGGGCAGAGAGGGGCCGAAGTGGGAAGTGTGGACGAGGACCAGTCCACGGGTCCCATTTAAGAAGGACGACGGCAGTTCAATGGCCGGATGACAGGTGGGGCCACCCGCGCGTGCGCATTGATATTGGCGGGTGGGAGGTAGGTGGCCGCCTGCCACGCGGCCCCGGCGCGGACGAGCGCGCGTCCATTTGCCGTCCGCCGCGACCCATACCCGACGCAAGTTTGCGCTCGAAATGGGTCCGCCCGGACACAAAACGGACAAGGTGGGTCCGGACCGTCGCGCGCTGGGCCACGTGGTTTGTTCATCTTACCTCAAACGAACGGTCCGGACAGAATAGGGTCGCGCGGTGGAGCTGGCCTTAACAGTGCACACGTATCATCGCCATGATTCATCGCACATGACAGAATGACAGGCGCAAAAGTGCATGCACGCAGCGTGCAGCAGTGTACCGTAATGTCATCGGCGATCTTTATCGCCGCCGCTACAGTGTATCTCGCCTCTACTTCTACTGCCTTTTCTCTCAGGTCCTCCTTTCTCCTATGATGAGAGAGAGAAAGATGGGGGAGATCTCGAGGTAGAGGGAGGCGAGTGGCGACGGAGTGCAATATTGCAGCGTAGCTGGAGATCTACGGCACGTAGGGCTCTTCATGAGGAATCCTTAGGGTGGGGAGAAGGCGATGCCGGCATGGTCCCGACAAGTACTCCTACTACCACGTCTAGGTGAGTTGGTGCCAAGGCCTAAGGATTCACGTGCCCCATACGTCAAAAACCCTGCGGAATCGCCAGGGTTTGCAGGGGCGTTTAGTGCCGTTTATTTCAAGGTATTGATTCATCCATCGGTCGACCAATCTCCTGTTCAGGTCACTGCGAGGTGGATCAAATCATCCAGTTCATTGGTGTAATTACCATCTGTGTCCATGCAGGTAGTTCATTGTTGTAATTACCATCTGTGCCGATGGAGGTAGTACTGCTGCAGAACGCAGTAAGTCGATCCACATGTCCCGGCAAGTGCATACAGCCTTCTGAGTGATCCAGTCCAGCCGTAATTAAGCTAGGAGAGTACCTACTTTTTTTTTGAAAGATCCAACAATTGCTGGCGTTTCATTGATCATAGCCGAAAGCAGCGGGAAAACAACAATGGTGATGAGGATCCTAGGGTCAAAGTTTTATGGTTTTGGGGAGTGCCATGCACAGCCGAAAAACCCTAGTAACAAGATAGCTATTA